>NC_132798.1:44377468-44669468 GCF_048594095.1 Paramormyrops kingsleyae
CATTGGGCATTGCATATGTCTTGATTTGGCATGACTCACAGAACTGGCAGTACAAAATATTTTAACCAGTAATATGTCACTAGAACAGAAATGAGATAAATGTAAGTTGAACTGATTTTCAAGGTTTATACAGACATGTTATATTGTTGTAGCGCCCCCGTTTGACCGATCGGCACCAAATTTGGAGGGCCCTTCCGGACTACTATTCTACAGGATATATTAAAGTTTGGTGATGATTGGCTGAGGCAGGCCTGAGATATAGCTGTCTGATTGAATTGGGCATGGCACCTGTATGGTTTGTGTGTGGCTGGTGACTATACCTCATGGAAAGTTTATGATTTTTTTATGAATTATTTATTATGACTGTCTCCTGATTTAAATGATACCAGATTTGTGTAGGTTTGGTGAAAATCCTAGGAGGTTAACGAAATGTCTTGTTTTCAGACCAATATGAATTATGCAAAAACGCAAAGATGCAGAAGCAAGTTCTACATGTTGTTTGATTTGGCATGTCGTACTTAATTGACCGGGCAACAATTAGACTGCCATAACAGGATGGAGATTTAGCGTAGCTCTAATGTGACAGGAGATGTAGGGCAAACCGTAGAGGAGGATACTAAAAAGTCAGACAGAACTACAGGTCAGCAGATGTCAGACAGAACAGAACTTGTTTAGGTCAGATGGTTTGAGTAGAAGGTAGAAATCATGATGTAGATTGTTGAGTGTCAGTCTAACAGGTCAGGAAATGTAGGACAGAATGTAGAACCCTGTGGTGTAGTGCCTGAACCTGACTGAATGCATTGTTTTGGTCAGATGGTCTCAGTAGTAGGTAGAAATCAGGATATAGATTAGTTAGTATCGGTCTAACAGGTCAGCAAATGTAGGACAGAATGTAGAACCCTGTGGTGGAGTGCCTTAGCCTGACTGAATGCATGGTTTGGGTCAGATGGCCTGACTAGTTGGTAGATTTAGGGACCTTCATACCTGGTCTGGTAAGTCTAGATATTACAGTTTTCTTTTTTATACTGCCTGTGTAAACATAGGCTGTGTTGCATATTCTTAACAAAGTGCTGAGTTGCGTATTGTGACATGTAACAGCAGTAATATCATGCTGTATCATATTCTAGGTTATACATTTAGACAGGAGAAAGGCTAAAAGTATTGAAGGCATTATTGAAATGGAGCGCTGACTCCACCTGCTGGCCAATTTATTATAAAATTGTAATTGCTGCAGTGTACACAGCCTGAAGAAAGATTGAAGTTTGAAAGATTTGTAAAAGTCAAATGGCAGGAAAATATAAGCAGATTAAAAATATGGACTTAGATGAAGGGAAAGGTGATTAATTTTTTAATTTTTAAATAAACGATAAGCAGATTTCAGCTGCATTAACCAAGGTTGGTCTTAGACATATTAGGACAGTGGCTGTAGTGCCCCCGTTTGACCGATTGCCACCAAACTTGGAAGGTCTTTCTGAAGTCTAGTAACACAGATGTGCGTCAAATTTTGTGAGGATTGGATGAAGCATGCCAGAGATATAGCTATTTTAATGAAATGGGCATGGAAACAGTGTGGCCAGCAGGTGGAGTCAGCGCTCCATTTTAGAAATTGTATTCAATACTTTCAGGCCTTCTTATGTGTAAATTAAGTCTGATAATGTTCTATGAGGCAAATCGGTGAAAAATGAAAGTGAATAAGAAATATGGACTCAGGTGAAGGGAAAGGTAACAATTCTTTCAAGGTTTTATGAGAAATAAGGACATTTCAGCTGAATTTGCTAAGGTGGGTCTTAGAAATATATGGACAGTGGCTGTAGCGCCCCCATTTGACCGATTGGAACCAAAATTGGAGGGTCTGTCTGAGGTCCCTTACTACATTAGGCCGTCAAATTTGATGAGGATTGGCTGAAGCACAGCTGAGCTTTAGATGGTTGATTGAAATGAGCATGGATATGGTGCAGGTTTGTTGTAGCTGGTGGCCATAGCGTACAGGTTAAGATATTTTTATGAATTATCCATAATGGCAATGTCCTGATTGATGTACTACCAGAATGACCTACTTGGGCTGAACATTGTAGAAGTTACAGTAATATGTTATTTATTAAGTTTTTAAACATCACAAGGGAATGAAAATGACTATCATTGGGCATTGCATATGTCTTGATTTGGCATGACTCACAGAACTGGCAGTACAAAATATTTTAACCAGTAACATGTCACTAGAACAGAAATGAGATAAATGTAAGTTGAACTGATTTTCAAGGTTTATACAGACATGTTATGTTGTTGTAGCGCCCCCGTTTGACCGATCGGCACCAAATTTGGAGGGCCCTTCCGGACTACTATTCTACAGGATATATTAAAGTTTGGTGATGATTGGCTGAGGCAGGCCTGAGATATAGCTGTCTGATTGAATTGGGCATGGCACCTGTATGGTTTGTGTGTGGCTGGTGACTATACCTCATGGAAAGTTTATGATTTTTTTTATGAATTATTTATTATGACTGTCTCCTGATTTAAATGATACCAGATTTGTGTAGGTTTGGTGAAAATCCTAGGAGGTTAACGAAATGTCTTGTTTTCAGACCAATATGAATTATGCAAAAACGCAAAGATGCAGAAGCAAGTTCTACATGTTGTTTGATTTGGCATGTCGTACTGAATTGACCTGGCAAGAAATGTCGATTGTAGGCTTCACCGTTCTCGAGAAATAGGCAGAAATGCAAAAGTTGTCACTGTTGCGCCCCCATCTGGCCGAGTGAGGTGTCCTTTACAGTTTAGGCAGAGGGTCAGAGCACAAATGTATCACCCAAATTTGATTTAGATTGGTCATTGAGAAGCCTGTGAAATGCCTGCTTGATTTTGATTGGCTGATGGCGGCCACTCTTTAAGGAATAATTACTGCCATTGTAGGTGACTGACCACAGGCTGCTTCCTAGTACATATCTACCAAATTTCAGTTAGATTGGCAAAGGCAGTCAGGAGATATTGCCAGTTTTTAGTTGTAGCGCCCCCTATTGACGAAATGCGGCCCGCCTCGGACCGTGTCCCCAGAATGGTGTAGGGAGGTAGCATTTCAAATTTGGTCAAGGTAGGCCAAGGCACGGCCAAGTTATAGCCGTCAGACCAAAACGGGCCAAATTTGGACATTGTTTGGGCGTGGCTAATGGCCGTAGGATATAAAAATGTCTGAATTTTGTGGATAATTCTTGATCAGCAGAGAATTCTGATTCGTCTGACACCTCATTTGTCTGATTTGGTAGGACAAGCCAGGACTTTAAGGAAAAAGTAGGATTGGCAAATTATGCAAATTAGCAAAAAATCTAAGTAGGCGGAGCTTCATAGTCCAAATGGCAAGTTGGTAGGGCTTTGCTGTCTGTATATGTAGAACAAAGAATTTCGATTGTAGGTCTAACAGGACAGGAGATATCGACCGAAACGTGTTGGGGGGCGCTAAGGCGCCCCCATCTGGCTGGCAGGACTGGGTAGGACAACCTGAGTAGTGGGTAGGAATTGACATCATCTGACCAAGTTTGGTTGGTCTAGCTCTTACAGTTTAGGCTGTACATTCAGTTTTAGGGCAGAAAAATAATAATAATAATAATAATAATAATAATCCTAAGAAAAACAATAATGGTCCATAAGGACTTCGTCCTTTGGACCCTTAATAATAACTAGAAACTGCAGGCAGTTACTGAAGGGTCCAAAGGGTATGACAAGTAGGACAGGTAGGACAGGTAGGACAACAGATGGTTTGAGTAGAAGGTAGAAATCAGGATGGAGATTGTTGAGTGTCCGTCTAACAGGTCAGGAAATGTAGGACAGAATGTAGGACCCTGTGGTGTAGTGCCTGAACCTGACTGAATGTAATGTTTTGGTGAGATAGTCTGAGTAGTAGGTAGAAATCAGGATATAGACTAGTTAGTATCGGTCTAACAGGTCAGCAAATGCAGGACAGAATGTAGAACCCTGTGGTGGAGTGCCTTAGCCTGACTTAATACATGTTTTGGGTCAGATGGCCTGACTAGTTGGTAGATTTAGGGACCTTCATACCTGGTCTGGTAAGTGTAGATATTACATAGTTGCTTTTTTATACTGCCTGTGTAAACATAGGCTGTGTTGCATATTCTTAACAAAGTGCTGAGTTGCGGGAGTGTGACATGTAACAGCAGTAATATCATGCTGTATGCTATTCTAGGATGTATATTTAGACAGGAGAAAGGCTAAAAGTATTGAAGGCATTATTGAAATGGAGCGCTGACTCCACCTGCTGGCCAATTTATTATAAAATTGTAATTGCTGTAGTGTACACAGCCTGAAGAAAGATTAAAGTTTGAAAGATTTGTAAAAGTCAAATGGCAGGAGAATATAAGCAGATTAAAAATATGGACTTAGATGAAGGTTAAGGTGATTAATATTTTAATTTTTAAATAAACAATAAGCAGATTTCAGCTGCATTAACCAAGGTTGGTCTTAGACATATTATGACAGTGGCTGTAGTGCCCCCGTTTGACTGATTGCCACCAAACTTGGAAGGTCTTTTGCAGCTTGGCTGAGGCAGTCTAGTAACACAGCCGTGCATCAAATTTTGTGAGGATTGGATGAAGCATGCCAGAGATATAGCTATTTGAATGAAATAGGCATGGAAACAGTGTGGCCAGCAGGTGGAGTCAGCGCTCCATTTTAGAAATTGTATTCAATACTTTCAGGCCTTCTTATGTGTAAATTAAGTCTGATAATGTTCTATGAGGCAAATTGGTGAAAAATGAAAGTGAATAAAAAATATGGACTCAGGTGAAGGGAAAGGTAACAATTCTTTCAAGGTTTTATGAGAAATAAGGACATTTCAGCTGAATTTGCTAAGGTGGGTCTTAGACATATATGGACAGTGGCTGTAGCGCCCCTGTTTGACCGATTGGCACCAATATTGGAGGGTCTGTCTGAGGTCCCTTACTACATTAGGCCGTCAAATTTGATGAGGATTGGCTGAAGCACGGCTGAGATTCAGATGGTTGATTGAAATGAGCATGGATATGGTGCAGGTTTGTTGTAGCTGGTGGCCATAGCATACAGGTCAAGATATTTTTATGAATTATCCATAAGGGCAATGTCCTGATTGATGTACTACCAGAATGACCTACTTGGGCTGGATATTGTAGAAGTTACAGTAATATGTTATTTATTAAGTTATTAAACATCACAAGGGAATGAAAATGACTATCATTGGGCATTGCATATGTCTTGATTTGGCATGACTCACAGAACTGGCAGTACAAAATATTTTAACCAGTAATATGTCACTAGAACAGAAATGAGATAAATGTAAGTTGAACTGATTTTCAAGGTTTATACAGACATGTTATATTGTTGTAGCGCCCCCGTTTGACCGATCGGCACCAAATTTGGAGGGCCCTTCCGGACTACTATTCTACAGGATATATTAAAGTTTGGTGATGATTGGCTGAGGCAGGCCTGAGATATAGCTGTCTGATTGAATTGGGCATGGCACCTGTATGGTTTGTGTGTGGCTGGTGACTATACCTCATGGAAAGTTTATGATTTTTTTATGAATTATTTATTATGACTGTCTCCTGATTTAAATGATACCAGATTTGTGTAGGTTTGGTGAAAATCCTAGGAGGTTAACGAAATGTCTTGTTTTCAGACCAATATGAATTATGCAAAAACGCAAAGATGCAGAAGCAAGTTCTACATGTTGTTTGATTTGGCATGTCGTACTTAATTGACCGGGCAACAATTAGACTGCCATAACAGGATGGAGATTTAGCGTAGCTCTAATGTGACAGGAGATGTAGGGCAAACCGTAGAGGAGGATACTAAAAAGTCAGACAGAACTACAGGTCAGCAGATGTCAGACAGAACAGAACTTGTTTAGGTCAGATGGTTTGAGTAGAAGGTAGAAATCATGATGTAGATTGTTGAGTGTCGGTCTAACAGGTCAGGAAATGTAGGACAGAATGTAGAACCCTGTGGTGTAGTGCCTGAACCTGACTGAATGCATTGTTTTGGTCAGATGGTCTCAGTAGTAGGTAGAAATCAGGATATAGATTAGTTAGTATCGGTCTAACAGGTCAGCAAATGTAGGACAGAATGTAGAACCCTGTGGTGGAGTGCCTTAGCCTGACTGAATGCATGGTTTGGGTCAGATGGCCTGACTAGTTGGTAGATTTAGGGACCTTCATACCTGGTCTGGTAAGTCTAGATATTACAGTTTTCTTTTTTATACTGCCTGTGTAAACATAGGCTGTGTTGCATATTCTTAACAAAGTGCTGAGTTGCGTATTGTGACATGTAACAGCAGTAATATCATGCTGTATCATATTCTAGGTTATACATTTAGACAGGAGAAAGGCTAAAAGTATTGAAGGCATTATTGAAATGGAGCGCTGACTCCACCTGCTGGCCAATTTATTATAAAATTGTAATTGCTGCAGTGTACACAGCCTGAAGAAAGATTGAAGTTTGAAAGATTTGTAAAAGTCAAATGGCAGGAAAATATAAGCAGATTAAAAATATGGACTTAGATGAAGGGAAAGGTGATTAATTTTTTAATTTTTAAATAAACGATAAGCAGATTTCAGCTGCATTAACCAAGGTTGGTCTTAGACATATTAGGACAGTGGCTGTAGTGCCCCCGTTTGACCGATTGCCACCAAACTTGGAAGGTCTTTCTGAAGTCTAGTAACACAGATGTGCGTCAAATTTTGTGAGGATTGGATGAAGCATGCCAGAGATATAGCTATTTTAATGAAATGGGCATGGAAACAGTGTGGCCAGCAGGTGGAGTCAGCGCTCCATTTTAGAAATTGTATTCAATACTTTCAGGCCTTCTTATGTGTAAATTAAGTCTGATAATGTTCTATGAGGCAAATCGGTGAAAAATGAAAGTGAATAAGAAATATGGACTCAGGTGAAGGGAAAGGTAACAATTCTTTCAAGGTTTTATGAGAAATAAGGACATTTCAGCTGAATTTGCTAAGGTGGGTCTTAGAAATATATGGACAGTGGCTGTAGCGCCCCCATTTGACCGATTGGAACCAAAATTGGAGGGTCTGTCTGAGGTCCCTTACTACATTAGGCCGTCAAATTTGATGAGGATTGGCTGAAGCACAGCTGAGCTTTAGATGGTTGATTGAAATGAGCATGGATATGGTGCAGGTTTGTTGTAGCTGGTGGCCATAGCGTACAGGTTAAGATATTTTTATGAATTATCCATAATGGCAATGTCCTGATTGATGTACTACCAGAATGACCTACTTGGGCTGAACATTGTAGAAGTTACAGTAATATGTTATTTATTAAGTTTTTAAACATCACAAGGGAATGAAAATGACTATCATTGGGCATTGCATATGTCTTGATTTGGCATGACTCACAGAACTGGCAGTACAAAATATTTTAACCAGTAACATGTCACTAGAACAGAAATGAGATAAATGTAAGTTGAACTGATTTTCAAGGTTTATACAGACATGTTATGTTGTTGTAGCGCCCCCGTTTGACCGATCGGCACCAAATTTGGAGGGCCCTTCCGGACTACTATTCTACAGGATATATTAAAGTTTGGTGATGATTGGCTGAGGCAGGCCTGAGATATAGCTGTCTGATTGAATTGGGCATGGCACCTGTATGGTTTGTGTGTGGCTGGTGACTATACCTCATGGAAAGTTTATGATTTTTTTTATGAATTATTTATTATGACTGTCTCCTGATTTAAATGATACCAGATTTGTGTAGGTTTGGTGAAAATCCTAGGAGGTTAACGAAATGTCTTGTTTTCAGACCAATATGAATTATGCAAAAACGCAAAGATGCAGAAGCAAGTTCTACATGTTGTTTGATTTGGCATGTCGTACTGAATTGACCTGGCAAGAAATGTCGATTGTAGGCTTCACCGTTCTCGAGAAATAGGCAGAAATGCAAAAGTTGTCACTGTTGCGCCCCCATCTGGCCGAGTGAGGTGTCCTTTACAGTTTAGGCAGAGGGTCAGAGCACAAATGTATCACCCAAATTTGATTTAGATTGGTCATTGAGAAGCCTGTGAAATGCCTGCTTGATTTTGATTGGCTGATGGCGGCCACTCTTTAAGGAATAATTACTGCCATTGTAGGTGACTGACCACAGGCTGCTTCCTAGTACATATCTACCAAATTTCAGTTAGATTGGCAAAGGCAGTCAGGAGATATTGCCAGTTTTTAGTTGTAGCGCCCCCTATTGACGAAATGCGGCCCGCCTCGGACCGTGTCCCCAGAATGGTGTAGGGAGGTAGCATTTCAAATTTGGTCAAGGTAGGCCAAGGCACGGCCAAGTTATAGCCGTCAGACCAAAACGGGCCAAATTTGGACATTGTTTGGGCGTGGCTAATGGCCGTAGGATATAAAAATGTCTGAATTTTGTGGATAATTCTTGATCAGCAGAGAATTCTGATTCGTCTGACACCTCATTTGTCTGATTTGGTAGGACAAGCCAGGACTTTAAGGAAAAAGTAGGATTGGCAAATTATGCAAATTAGCAAAAAATCTAAGTAGGCGGAGCTTCATAGTCCAAATGGCAAGTTGGTAGGGCTTTGCTGTCTGTATATGTAGAACAAAGAATTTCGATTGTAGGTCTAACAGGACAGGAGATATCGACCGAAACGTGTTGGGGGGCGCTAAGGCGCCCCCATCTGGCTGGCAGGACTGGGTAGGACAACCTGAGTAGTGGGTAGGAATTGACATCATCTGACCAAGTTTGGTTGGTCTAGCTCTTACAGTTTAGGCTGTACATTCAGTTTTAGGGCAGAAAAATAATAATAATAATAATAATAATAATAATCCTAAGAAAAACAATAATGGTCCATAAGGACTTCGTCCTTTGGACCCTTAATAACTAGAAACTGCAGGCAGTTACTGAAGGGTCCAAAGGGTATGACAAGTAGGACAGGTAGGACAGGTAGGACAACAGATGGTTTGAGTAGAAGGTAGAAATCAGGATGGAGATTGTTGAGTGTCCGTCTAACAGGTCAGGAAATGTAGGACAGAATGTAGGACCCTGTGGTGTAGTGCCTGAACCTGACTGAATGCAATGTTTTGGTGAGATAGTCTGAGTAGTAGGTAGAAATCAGGATATAGACTAGTTAGTATCGGTCTAACAGGTCAGCAAATGCAGGACAGAATGTAGAACCCTGTGGTGGAGTGCCTTAGCCTGACTTAATACATGTTTTGGGTCAGATGGCCTGACTAGTTGGTAGATTTAGGGACCTTCATACCTGGTCTGGTAAGTGTAGATATTACATAGTTGCTTTTTTATACTGCCTGTGTAAACATAGGCTGTGTTGCATATTCTTAACAAAGTGCTGAGTTGCGGGAGTGTGACATGTAACAGCAGTAATATCATGCTGTATGCTATTCTAGGATGTATATTTAGACAGGAGAAAGGCTAAAAGTATTGAAGGCATTATTGAAATGGAGCGCTGACTCCACCTGCTGGCCAATTTATTATAAAATTGTAATTGCTGTAGTGTACACAGCCTGAAGAAAGATTAAAGTTTGAAAGATTTGTAAAAGTCAAATGGCAGGAGAATATAAGCAGATTAAAAATATGGACTTAGATGAAGGGAAAGGTGATTAATATTTTAATTTTTAAATAAACAATAAGCAGATTTCAGCTGCATTAACCAAGGTTGGTCTTAGACATATTATGACAGTGGCTGTAGTGCCCCCGTTTGACTGATTGCCACCAAACTTGGAAGGTCTTTTGCAGCTTGGCTGAGGCAGTCTAGTAACACAGCCGTGCATCAAATTTTGTGAGGATTGGATGAAGCATGCCAGAGATATAGCTATTTGAATGAAATAGGCATGGAAACAGTGTGGCCAGCAGGTGGAGTCAGCGCTCCATTTTAGAAATTGTATTCAATACTTTCAGGCCTTCTTATGTGTAAATTAAGTCTGATAATGTTCTATGAGGCAAATTGGTGAAAAATGAAAGTGAATAAAAAATATGGACTCAGGTGAAGGGAAAGGTAACAATTCTTTCAAGGTTTTATGAGAAATAAGGACATTTCAGCTGAATTTGCTAAGGTGGGTCTTAGACATATATGGAGTGGCTGTAGCGCCCCTGTTTGACCGATTGGCACCAATATTGGAGGGTCTGTCTGAGGTCCCTTACTACATTAGGCCGTCAAATTTGATGAGGATTGGCTGAAGCACGGCTGAGATTTAGATGGTTGATTGAAATGAGCATGGATATGGTGCAGGTTTGTTGTAGCTGGTGGCCATAGCATACAGGTCAAGATATTTTTATGAATTATCCATAAGGGCAATGTCCTGATTGATGTACTACCAGAATGACCTACTTGGGCTGGATATTGTAGAAGTTACAGTAATATGTTATTTATTAAGTTATTAAACATCACAAGGGAATGAAAATGACTATCATTGGGCATTGCATATGTCTTGATTTGGCATGACTCACAGAACTGGCAGTACAAAATATTTTAACCAGTAATATGTCACTAGAACAGAAATGAGATAAATGTAAGTTGAACTGATTTTCAAGGTTTATACAGACATGTTATATTGTTGTAGCGCCCCCGTTTGACCGATCGGCACCAAATTTGGAGGGCCCTTCCGGACTACTATTCTACAGGATATATTAAAGTTTGGTGATGATTGGCTGAGGCAGGCCTGAGATATAGCTGTCTGATTGAATTGGGCATGGCACCTGTATGGTTTGTGTGTGGCTGGTGACTATACCTCATGGAAAGTTTATGATTTTTTTATGAATTATTTATTATGACTGTCTCCTGATTTAAATGATACCAGATTTGTGTAGGTTTGGTGAAAATCCTAGGAGGTTAACGAAATGTCTTGTTTTCAGACCAATATGAATTATGCAAAAACGCAAAGATGCAGAAGCAAGTTCTACATGTTGTTTGATTTGGCATGTCGTACTTAATTGACCGGGCAACAATTAGACTGCCATAACAGGATGGAGATTTAGCGTAGCTCTAATGTGACAGGAGATGTAGGGCAAACCGTAGAGGAGGATACTAAAAAGTCAGACAGAACTACAGGTCAGCAGATGTCAGACAGAACAGAACTTGTTTAGGTCAGATGGTTTGAGTAGAAGGTAGAAATCATGATGTAGATTGTTGAGTGTCGGTCTAACAGGTCAGGAAATGTAGGACAGAATGTAGAACCCTGTGGTGTAGTGCCTGAACCTGACTGAATGCATTGTTTTGGTCAGATGGTCTCAGTAGTAGGTAGAAATCAGGATATAGATTAGTTAGTATCGGTCTAACAGGTCAGCAAATGTAGGACAGAATGTAGAACCCTGTGGTGGAGTGCCTTAGCCTGACTGAATGCATGGTTTGGGTCAGATGGCCTGACTAGTTGGTAGATTTAGGGACCTTCATACCTGGTCTGGTAAGTCTAGATATTACAGAGTTTTCTTTTTTATACTGCCTGTGTAAACATAGGCTGTGTTGCATATTCTTAACAAAGTGCTGAGTTGCGTATTGTGACATGTAACAGCAGTAATATCATGCTGTATCATATTCTAGGTTATACATTTAGACAGGAGAAAGGCTAAAAGTATTGAAGGCATTATTGAAATGGAGCGCTGACTCCACCTGCTGGCCAATTTATTATAAAATTGTAATTGCTGCAGTGTACACAGCCTGAAGAAAGATTGAAGTTTGAAAGATTTGTAAAAGTCAAATGGCAGGAAAATATAAGCAGATTAAAAATATGGACTTAGATGAAGGGAAAGGTGATTAATTTTTTAATTTTTAAATAAACGATAAGCAGATTTCAGCTGCATTAACCAAGGTTGGTCTTAGACATATTAGGACAGTGGCTGTAGTGCCCCCGTTTGACCGATTGCCACCAAACTTGGAAGGTCTTTCTGAAGTCTAGTAACACAGATGTGCGTCAAATTTTGTGAGGATAGGATGAAGCATGCCAGAGATATAGCTATTTTAATAAAATGGGCATGGAAACAGTGTGGCCAGCAGGTGGAGTCAGCGCTCCATTTTAGAAATTTTATTCAATATTTTCAGGCCTTCTTATGTGTAAATTAAGTCTGATAATGTTCTATGAGGCAAATCGGTGAAAAATGAAAGTGAATAAGAAATATGGACTCAGGTGAAGGGAAAGGTAACAATTCTTTCAAGGTTTTATGAGAAATAAGGACATTTCAGCTGAATTTGCTAAGGTGGGTCTTAGAAATATATGGACAGTGGCTGTAGCGCCCCCATTTGACCGATTGGAACCAAAATTGGAGGGTCTGTCTGAGGTCCCTTACTACATTAGGCCGTCAAATTTGATGAGGATTGGCTGAAGCACAGCTGAGCTTTAGATGGTTGATTGAAATGAGCATGGATATGGTGCAGGTTTGTTGTAGCTGGTGGCCATAGCGTACAGGTTAAGATATTTTTATGAATTATCCATAATGGCAATGTCCTGATTGATGTACTACCAGAATGACCTACTTGGGCTGAACATTGTAGAAGTTACAGTAATATGTTATTTATTAAGTTTTTAAACATCACAAGGGAATGAAAATGACTATCATTGGGCATTGCATATGTCTTGATTTGGCATGACTCACAGAACTGGCAGTACAAAATATTTTAACCAGTAACATGTCACTAGAACAGAAATGAGATAAATGTAAGTTGAACTGATTTTCAAGGTTTATACAGACATGTTATGTTGTTGTAGCGCCCCCGTTTGACCGATCGGCACCAAATTTGGAGGGCCCTTCCGGACTACTATTCTACAGGATATATTAAAGTTTGGTGATGATTGGCTGAGGCAGGCCTGAGATATAGCTGTCTGATTGAATTGGGCATGGCACCTGTATGGTTTGTGTGTGGCTGGTGACTATACCTCATGGAAAGTTTATGATTTTTTTATGAATTATTTATTATGACTGTCTCCTGATTTAAATGATACCAGATTTGTGTAGGTTTGGTGAAAATCCTAGGAGGTTAACGAAATGTCTTGTTTTCAGACCAATATGAATTATGCAAAAACGCAAAGATGCAGAAGCAAGTTCTACATGTTGTTTGATTTGGCATGTCGTACTGAATTGACCTGGCAAGAAATGTCGATTGTAGGCTTCACCGTTCTCGAGAAATAGGCAGAAATGCAAAAGTTGTCACTGTTGCGCCCCCATCTGGCCGAGTGAGGTGTCCTTTACAGTTTAGGCAGAGGGTCAGAGCACAAATGTATCACCCAAATTTGATTTAGATTGGTCATTGAGAAGCCTGTGAAATGCCTGCTTGATTTTGATTGGCTGATGGCGGCCACTCTTTAAGGAATAATTACTGCCATTGTAGGTGACTGACCACAGGCTGCTTCCTAGTACATATCTACCAAATTTCAGTTAGATTGGCAAAGGCAGTCAGGAGATATTGCCAGTTTTTAGTTGTAGCGCCCCCTATTGACGAAATGCGGCCCGCCTCGGACCGTGTCCCCAGAATGGTGTAGGGAGGTAGCATTTCAAATTTGGTCAAGGTAGGCCAAGGCACGGCCAAGTTATAGCCGTCAGACCAAAACGGGCCAAATTTGGACATTGTTTGGGCGTGGCTAATGGCCGTAGGATATAAAAATGTCTGAATTTTGTGGATAATTCTTGATCAGCAGAGAATTCTGATTCGTCTGACACCTCATTTGTCTGATTTGGTAGGACAAGCCAGGACTTTAAGGAAAAAGTAGGATTGGCAAATTATGCAAATTAGCAAAAAATCTAAGTAGGCGGAGCTTCATAGTCCAAATGGCAAGTTGGTAGGGCTTTGCTGTCTGTATATGTAGAACAAAGAATTTCGATTGTAGGTCTAACAGGACAGGAGATATCGACCGAAACGTGTTGGGGGGCGCTAAGGCGCCCCCATCTGGCTGGCAGGACTGGGTAGGACAACCTGAGTAGTGGGTAGGAATTGACATCATCTGACCAAGTTTGGTTGGTCTAGCTCTTACAGTTTAGGCTGTACATTCAGTTTTAGGGCAGAAAAATAATAATAATAATAAAGATAACTGCAAGCAGTGACAATCGGGTCCAAAGCTAATGGAAAGAAGCAATGAAGAGGAAAGAAGTGAATGGCATAAAATTAGAAGTTCACTAATTATTTGTAAATGAAGTACAGACTGTAATTGATGAGCAATGCATTTAAATTGGTAGAAAATATGAAATGCTACTATGAGATGATATCTAACATTTAAACATTACCTTTGGAAATGTTTATCAAGGTACGATAAAGGGAAAAAGGTAGATGAGAAACAGAAGGGAAATGTGGTGACAAGCTGTTGGAGAAATATTGCAATTGCTGCAGTGTACACAGGCTGAAGTAACATTGAAGTTTGATAGATTTCTAAAAGTCAAATGGCAGGAATTTATAAGCAGATTAAAAATATGGACTTAGATGAAGGGAAAGGTGATTAATATTTAAATGTTTAAATAAACAATAAGGAGATGTCAGCTGCATTAACCAAGGTTGTTGTTAGAAATATTATGACAGTGGCTAAATTGTAAATGAAATATAGACTGTAACTTATGGCCAATGCATTTAAATAGTCAGAAAATAAGAAATGCTACTATGAGATGATAGCTAACATTTAAACATTATTGTGGAAGTGTTTATCAAGGTATGATAAAGGAAAATGGTAGATGAGAAACGGAAGGGAAATGTGGTGACTAGCTGTTGGAGAAAGATTGCAATTGCTGCAGTGTACACAGGCTGAAGTAACATTGAAGTTTGATAGATTTCTAAAAGTCAAACGGCAGGAATTTATAAGCATATTAAAAATATGGACTTTGAAGAAGGGAAAGGTGAATAATATTTAAATGTTTAAATAAACAATAAGGAGATGTCAGCTGCATTAACCAAGGTTGATCTTAGACATATTTTGACAGTGGCTAAATTTGAAATGAAGTACAGACTGTAACTGATGGCCAATGCATTTAAATAGTCAGAAAAAGTAGGAAATGCTTCTATGATAAGATAATACCTGACATTTTGAACATTGACTTTGATATGTTGATTAAGGTACGATAAAGGGAAGAGGGTAGATGAGAAACAGAAGGGACATGTGGTGACTAGCTGTTGGAAGAAATTGCAATTGTTGCACTGTACACAGCCTGAAGTATCTCTGAACTTTGATACATTTCTAAAAGTGAAATGAAATGAAAATGTCAATAATCTTTGAAGGTTTGATGAAAAATAAAGAAATTTCAGCTGCATTAACTATGAGTATATTTTGACAGTGGCAGAAGCGCCCCTGTTTAACCGAATGTCACCAAAGTTAGATGGTCTATTCATAGTCCAGTGCTACAGAAGTGAGTCAAATTTTGTGAGAATTCGATGAAGTATGAATGAGGTGTAGCAGACTTAATGAATACGGTATGGAAATAGTGAGGCCAGCAGGTGGAGTTAGCGCTACATTTGAAAATTGTTAGTATGCAGTCCCTGGTGTGGCAGTTTCACTACTGCCATTAGCAGAAGCAGCCTTAGTACAACAATATAAGATACAATATATAACCATTTGCTGAAGTGCCTCAGCCCAAAAGAATTTGTTTTTTGTGTCAGATGGTCTAAGTAGACGGTAGAAATAGGCACCTGCATAACTAATATTTTAAGTCTAGATCATACAAGTTAAGCTTACTTTACAGTACCTCAGTGAACACATGCTGTCTTGTATATTAAAAAAAACAACAGTGGCTTACTGCATTTGTAAAGTATTCTTCTAGACATGAGAAGCCCTGAAAGAATTTAATGCCATTAATGAAATACAGGACGAACTACACCTGCTGGCTAATGTATAAAAAAAATCCAAAAAACTGCAATATAAATAGAGCACCATCTCCACCTACTGGCCAATTTAATACAAAAAAGCAAAAAATCTGCAATATATACTGCCTGGCTTATAATTAAAATCTGATAATTTTCTATAAGTCAAATAGCAGAAAAATGAAAGGAGCTTAATAATATGGACTGAGGTGAAGGGAAAGTTAATTCCTTTAAAGTATTATGAAGGATATTTCAGCTGAATTAGCCAAGGTAGGTATTAGACATACTAGGAAAGTGGCTGTACCGCTCCAGATTGACTGATCGCCACCAAACTTGGAAGATTTGTCTGTAGTCCAGTCATACAGAAGTGAATCAAATTTTGTAAGGATCAGATGAAGCATGCCTGAGATTTAGCTGTTTGAATGAAATGGGAATGGAAATGGTGTGGCCAGAAGGTGTAGTCAGCGCTCCATTTTAGAAATGATATTAAATGCTTTCTGACTTTCTCATTTGTAAATGAAGTCTGATAATGTTGTATAAGGCAAATTGGTGAAAATGAAAGGAAATAAAAAATATGGACTAAGGTGAAGGGAAAGGTAACAATTCTTTGAAGGTTTCATGAGGAATAAGGACATTTCAGCTGAATCTGTTAAGGTGGCTCTTAGACATAATACAACATTGGCTGTAGTGCCCCCATTTGCCCGATCACCACCAAACATAGATGGTCTGTCTGTAGTCCACTCCTGCAGGAGACAGTCAAATTTTGTGAAGATTGGGAGAAGCATGCCTGAGATTTAGCTGTTTGAATGAAATGGAAATGGAAATGGTGTGGCCAGCAGGTGGAGTCAACGCTCCATTTTAGAAATGCTATTTAATACTTTTAGGCCTTCTCATGTTTAAATTAATTCTGATAATGTTCTGAGGCAAATGGGTGAAAAATGAACAGAAATTAAAATATGGACCTAGTTGAAGGGAAAGCAAACAATTCTTTGAATGTTTGAAGAGAAATAAGGACATTCCAACTGAATTTGCTAAGGTGGGTCTTAGAAATATATAGACAGTGGCTGTAGCTCCCCCATTTGACCGATCGGCACCAAAGTTGGAAGGTCTGTCTGTGGTCTATGGTTACATTAGCTGGTCAAATTTTATGAGGATTGGATGAAGAATGCCTCAGATTTAGCTGTTTGATTGAAATGAGCATGGAAATGGTGCAGGTTTGGTGTAGTTGGTGGCCATAGCATACAGGTAGGTCAAGTTATTTATATAAATTATCCATAAGGGCCGTGTCATGATTGATCTACTACCAGAATGACCTTCTTGGGCTGGACATTGTAGTAGTTATAGCAATATGTTATTTATTAAGTTTTTAAATGTCACAAGGGAATGCAAATGACAATCATTAGGCATTGCATATTTCTTGATTTGGCATAACTAAGAGAACTTGCAATACAAAAGATTTCAACCAGTCATATGTCACTGGAACAGAAATGAGATAAATGTAAGTTGTACTGATTTTGCAGGTTTATAAAGACATGTTATATTGCTGTAGCGCCCCCGTTTGACTGATCGGCACCAAATTTGGAAGGTCTGTCTGTAGTCCACTGATACAGAAGGGAATCAAATTTTGTTAGGATTGGATGAAGCATGCCAGAGATATAACTGTTTGATTGAAATGGGCATGGAAATCATTTGGCCAGCAGGTGGAGTCAACACTCCATTTTAGAAATGCTATTTAAAACTTTTAGGCCTTCTCATGTGTAAATGAAGTCTGATAATGTTCTATGAGGCAAATGGGTGAAAAATGAACAAAAATTAAAAATATGGACCTAGTTGAAGGGAAAGGGAACAAATCTTTGAATATTTGATGAGAAATAAGGACATTTCAGCTGAATTTGCTAAGGTGGGTCTTACACATATATGCACATTAGCTGTAGCGCCCCCATTTGACCGATCGGCACCAAATTTGGAGGGTCTGTCTGAGGTGCAGTGGTACATTAGTGGGTCAAATTTCGTGAAGATCATATGAAGTATACCTCATATTTAGCTGTTTGATTGAAATGAGCATGGAAATGTGGTACGTTCAGTGTGGCTGGTGGCCATACTGTACAGGCAGGTGAAGCTATCTTTATAAATTATACATAAGGGCAGTGTCCTGATTGATCTACTACCAGAAAGACCTACTTTGGCTAGACATTGTAGTAGTTATAGTAATATGTTATTTATTAAGTTTTTAAATATCACAAGGTAATTCAAATGACTATTATGGACTATCTTGATTTAGCATGACTAACAGAACATGCAGGACAAAAGATTTTAACGAGTAATATGTCACTTTATCAAAAATGACAACAATGTAACTTGAACTGATTTTGCAGGTTTATACAGACATGTTATATTGCTGTAGTGCCCCTGTTTGACTGATTGGCATGAAAATTGGAGGGCCCTTCCCCAGTAATGTCCTACAATATATATTTAAGTTTTGTGATGATTGGCTGAGGCACGCCTCAGATATAGCTGTCTGATTGAAATGGGTGTGGCACCAGTATGGTGTGGGTGTGGCTGGTGGCCATACCACATGGAAAGTTTCAGATTTTTTTAATATTTCTTTATAAGGACTGTCTCCTGATTAAAATGATCACAGAAATATGAAGGTTTGGTGAAAATCCAAGGAGGTTAAGAAAAAGTACTGTTTTAAGACTTTTACAAAATAGGCAAAAATGGCAAGAGATATGATGAAGTTCTTTATGCCATTAAATTTGTCATGAGCTAGTGGATAGCGTAAACAACAATTGTCAATTTTATAATTAACAGTTCAGGAGAAATAGGCAGAAATGTGCTGTAGCGCCCCCATATGGCAGACTGACATGTCCATTACAGGGTGGGTTCAGGGTCAGAGTACAAATGTAGAACCCAAATTTGGTTTGGATTGCTCATTGTTTAGCCAGTCAAATGGCTGGTTGATTTTGATTGGCTAATGGTGGCCAGGATTTTACAACTAATGACTGCCATGATACTTGTCTGACCTCAGGCTTGTACGTAGTACATATCTGCCAAATTTCAATTAGATTGGTCAAAGCAGTCAGGAGATATCAGCAGTTTTTAGTTGTAGCGCCCCCTATTGACGAAATGTGGGCTGCATTGTATGGTCACCCCATAATAGAGCAGGGAGGTTGGATTCTAAGTTTGGTTCAGGTAGGCAAAGGTATGGAGAAGTTATAGCAGTCAGACTGAAATAGGCCAAATTTAGGTGTGATTTGGGCGTGGCTAGTGGCCATAAAATAGACAAATGTCAGACTTTCTTGAACAGCTTTTGATCAGGTCAGTGGACTGATCGGTTTGACACCTCATTTGTCTGATTTGGTCCAACAGTGTAGGACTTGAAGGCAGAAGCCAGTTTCACAAATTATGCAAATTAGCAAAAAATCTAAGTAGGTGGAGCTTCATAGTCCAAATGGCAAGTTGGTAGAGCAAAGCTGTCTGTATCAGCAGAAAAAATAAATTCAATTGTAGGACTAATAGGACAGGAGATATGGACTGAAACGCGTTGAGGGGCGCTAGAGCGCCCCCATCTGGCTGACAGGACTGGGTCAGAGAATCTGAGTAGCGGGTAGGAATTGACATCATCTTACCAAGTTTGGTTGGTCTAGCTCTTACGGTTTAGGCTGTACATTCAGTTTTAGGGCAGGAAAAAAATAATAATAATAATAATAATAATAATAATAATAATAATAAAGATAACTGCAAGCAGTGACAATCGGGTCCAAAGCTAATGGAAAGAAGCAATGAAGAGGAAAGAAGTGAATGGCATAAAATTAGAAGTTCACTAATTATTGTAAATGAAGTACAGACTGTAACTGATGGCCAATGCATTGAAATAGTCAGAAAATAGGACATGCAACAATGAAATGTGATACCTAACATTTAAACATTACTGTAGAAATGTTCATCAATGTTTGATAAAGGGAAAAGGATAGATGGGAAACAGAAGGGAAATGTGGTGAGTAGCTGTTTGAAACAATTGCAATTGCTGCAGCATACACATCTTGAATAAACATTGAAGTTTGATAGATTTCTGAAAGTCAAATGCCAGGAAAATATAAGCGGATTAAAAATATGGACTTAGATGAAGGGAAAGGTTTTTATTATTTAAATGTTTAAATAAACAATAAACAGATGTCAGCTGCATTAACCTAGGTTGATCTTAGACATATTATGACAGTGGCTAAATTGGAAATGAAGTACAGACTGTAACTGATGGCCAATGCATTTAAATAGTCAGAAAGTAGGAAAATGGTAAATGAGAGACAGAAGGGAAATATGGTGACTAGCTTTTAGAGAAATATTGAAATTGCTACAGTGTACACAGGCTAAAGTAACATTGAAGTTTGATAGATTCCTAAAAGTCAAATGGCAGGATTGTATAAGCAGATTAAAAATATGGACTTAGATGAAGGGAAAGGTGATTAATATTTAAATGTTTATATATACAATAAGGAGATGTCAGCTGCATTAACCAAGGTTGGTCTTAGACATATTAAGACAGTGGCTAAATTGGAAATGAAGTACGGACTGTAACTGATGGCCAATGCATTTAAATAGTCAGAAAGTAGGAAATGCTTCTATGATAAGATAATACCTGACATTTTGAACATTGACTTTGATATGTTGATTAAGGTACGATAAAGGGAGTATGGTAGATGAGAAACAGATGGGACATGTGGTGACTAGCTGTTGGAAGAAATTGCAATTGTTGCACTGTACACAGCCTGAAGTATCTCTGAACTTTGATACATTTCTAAAAGTGAAATGAAATGAAAATGTCAATAATCTTTGAAGGTTTGATGAAAAATAAAGAAATTTCAGCTGCATTAACTATTAGTATATTTTGACAGTGGCAGAAGCGCCCCCGTTTTACCGAATGTCACCAAAGTTAGATGGTCTATTCATAGTCCAGTGCTACAGAAGTGAGTCAAATTTTGTGAGAATTCGATGAAGTATCAATGAGGTTTAGTAGACTTGATGAATTCGGTATGGAAATAGTGAGGCCAGCAGGTGGAGTTAGCGCTACATTTGATAATTGGTAGCATGCAGTCCCTGGTGTGGCAGTTTGACTACTGCCATTAGCAGAAGCAGCCTTAGTACAACAATATAAGATACAATATATAACCATTTGCTGAAGTGCCTCAGCCCAAAAGAATTAGTTTTTTGTGTCAGATGGTCTAAGTAGACGGTAGAAATAGGCACCTGCATACCTAATATTTTAAGTCTAGATCATACAAGTTAAGCTTACTTTATAGTACCTCAGTGAACACATGCTGTCTTGTATATTAAAAAAAACAACAGTGGCTTACTGCATTTGTAAAGTATTCTTCTAGACATAAGAAGCCCTGAAAGAATTTAATGCCATTAATGAAATACAGGACGAACTCCACCTGCTGGCTAATCTATAAAAAAAAATCCAAAAAACTGCAATATAAATAGAGCACCATCTCCACCTACTGGCCAATTTAATACAAAAAATCTGCAATATATACTGCCTGGCTTATAAATAAAATCTGATAATTTTCTATAAGTCAAATAGCATAAAAATGAAAGGAGCTTAAAAATATGGACTGAGGTGAAGGGAAAGTTAATTCCTTGAAAGTATTATGAAGGATATTTCAGCTGAATTAGCCAAGGTAGGTATTAAACATAATATGACAGTGGCTGTACCGCTCCAGATTGACTGATCGCCACCAAACTTGGAAGATCTGTCTGTAGTCCAGTCATACAGAAGTGAATCAAATTTTGTAAGGATCAGATGAAGCATGCCTGAGATTTAGCTGTTTGAATGAAATGGTAATGGAAATGGTGTGGCCAGCAGGTGGAGTCAGCGCTCCATTTTTGAAATGATATTAAATACTTTCTGACCTTCTCATTTGTAAATGAAGTCTGATAATGTTGTATGAGGCAAATTGGTAAAAAATGAAAGGAAATTAAAAATATGGACTAAGGTGAAGGGAAAGGTAACAATTCTTTGAAGGTTTCATGAGGAATAAGGACATTTCAGCTGAATCTGTTAAGGTGGCTCTTAGACATAATACAACATTGGCTGTAGTGCCCCCATTTGCCCGATCACCACCAAACATAGATGGTCTGTCTGTAGTCCACTCCTGCAGGAGACAGTCAAATTTTGTGAAGATTGGGAGAAGCATGCCTGAGATTTAGCTGTTTGAATGAAATGGAAATGGAAATGGTGTGGCCAGCAGGTGGAGTCAACGCTCCATTTTAGAAATGCTATTTAATACTTTTAGGCCTTCTCATGTTTAAATTAATTCTGATAATGTTCTGAGGCAAATGGGTGAAAAATGAACAGAAATTAAAATATGGACCTAGTTGAAGGGAAAGCAAACAATTCTTTGAATGTTTGAAGAGAAATAAGGACATTCCAACTGAATTTGCTAAGGTGGGTCTTAGAAATATATAGACAGTGGCTGTAGCTCCCCCATTTGACCGATCGGCACCAAAGTTGGAAGGTCTGTCTGTGGTCTATGGTTACATTAGCTGGTCAAATTTTATGAGGATTGGATGAAGAATGCCTCAGATTTAGCTGTTTGATTGAAATGAGCATGGAAATGGTGCAGGTTTGGTGTAGTTGGTGGCCATAGCATACAGGTAGGTCAAGTTATTTTTATAAATTATCCATAAGGGCCGTGTCATGATTGATCTACTACCAGAATGACCTTCTTGGGCTGGACATTGTAGTAGTTATAGCAATATGTTATTTATTAAGTTTTTAAATGTCACAAGGGAATGCAAATGACAATCATTAGGCATTGCATATTTCTTGATTTGGCATAACTAAGAGAACTTGCAATACAAAAGATTTCAACCAGTCATATGTCACTGGAACAGAAATGAGATAAATGTAAGTTGTACTGATTTTGCAGGTTTATAAAGACATGTTATATTGCTGTAGCGCCCCCGTTTGACTGATCGGCACCAAATTTGGAAGGTCTGTCTGTAGTCCACTGATACAGAAGGGAATCAAATTTTGTTAGGATTGGATGAAGCATGCCAGAGATATAACTGTTTGATTGAAATGGGCATGGAAATCATTTGGCCAGCAGGTGGAGTCAACACTCCATTTTAGAAATGCTATTTAAAACTTTTAGGCCTTCTCATGTGTAAATGAAGTCTGATAATGTTCTATGAGGCAAATGGGTGAAAAATGAACAAAAATTAAAAATATGGACCTAGTTGAAGGGAAAGGGAACAAATCTTTCAATATTTGATGAGAAATAAGGACATTTCAGCTGAATTTGCTAAGGTGGGTCTTACACATATATGCACATTAGCTGTAGCGCCCCCATTTGACCGATCGGCACCAAATTTGGAGGGTCTGTCTGAGGTGCAGTGGTACATTAGTGGGTCAAATTTCGTGAAGATCATATGAAGTATACCTCATATTTAGCTGTTTGATTGAAATGAGCATGGAAATGTGGTAGGTTCAGTGTGGCTGGTGGCCATACTGTACAGGCAGGTGAAGCTATCTTTATAAATTATACATAAGGGCAGTGTCCTGATTGATCTACTACCAGAAAGACCTACTTTGGCTAGACATTGTAGTAGTTATAGTAATATGTTATTTATTAAGTTTTTAAATATCACAAGGTAATTCAAATGACTATTATGGACTATCTTGATTTAGCATGACTAACAGAACTTGCAGGACAAATGATTTTAACGAGTAATATGTCACTTTATCAAAAATGACAACAATGTAACTTGAACTGATTTTGCAGGTTTATACAGACATGTTATATTGCTGTAGTGCCCCTGTTTGACTGATTGGCATGAAAATTGGAGGGCCCTTCCCCAGTAATGTCCTACAATATATATTTAAGTTTCGTGATGATTGGCTGAGGCACGCCTCAGATATAGCTGTCTGATTGAAATGGGTGTGGCACCAGTATGGTGTGGGTGTGGCTGGTGGCCATACCACATGGAAAGTTTCAGATTTTTTTAATATTTCTTTATAAGGACTGTCTCCTGATTAAAATGATCACAGAAATATGAAGGTTTGGTGAAAATCCAAGGAGGTTAAGAAAAAGTACTGTTTTAAGACTTTTACAAAATAGGCAAAAATGGCAAGAGATATGATGAAGTTCTTTATGCCATTAAATTTGTCATGAGCTAGTGGATAGCGTAAACAACAATTGTCAATTTTATAATTAACAGTTCAGGAGAAATAGGCAGAAATGTGCTGTAGCGCCCCCATATGGCAGACTGACATGTCCATTACAGGGTGGGTTCAGGGTCAGAGTACAAATGTAGAACCCAAATTTGGTTTGGATTGCTCATTGTTTAGCCAGTCAAATGGCTGGTTGATTTTGATTGGCTAATGGTGGCCAGGATTTTACAACTAATGACTGCCATGATACTTGTCTGACCTCAGGCTTGTACGTAGTACATATCTGCCAAATTTCAATTAGATTGGTCAAAGCAGTCAGGAGATATCAGCAGTTTTTAGTTGTAGCGCCCCCTATTGACGAAATGTGGGCTGCATTGTATGGTCACCCCATAATAGAGCAGGGAAGTTGGATTCTAAGTTTGGTTCAGGTAGACAAAGGTATGGAGAAGTTATAGCAGTCAGACTGAAATAGGCCAAATTTAGGTGTGATTTGGGCGTGGCTAGTGGCCATAAAATAGACAAATGTCAGACTTTCTTGAACAGCTTTTGATCAGGTCAGTGGACTGATCGGTTTGACACCTCATTTGTCTGATTTGGTCCAACAGTGTAGGACTTGAAGGCAGAAGCCAGTTTCACAAATTATGCAAATTAGCAAAAAATCTAAGTAGGTGGAGCTTCATAGTCCAAATGGCAAGTTGGTAGAGCAAAGCTGTCTGTATCAGCAGAAAAAATAAATTCAATTGTAGGACTAATAGGACAGGTGATATGGACTGAAACGCGTTGAGGGGCGCTAGAGCGCCCCCATCTGGCTGACAGGGCTGGGTCAGAGAATCTGAGTAGCGGGTAGGAATTGACATCATCTTACCAAGTTTGGTTGGTCTAGCTCTTACGGTTTAGGCTGTACATTCAGTTTTAGGGCAGGAAAAAAATAATAATAATAATAATAATAATAATAATAATAATAATAATAATAATAATCCTAAGAAAAACAATAATGGTCCATAAGCATTTCATGCTTTGGACCCTTAATAATAATAATAATCCTAAGAAAAACAATAATGGTCCATAAGGACTTCGTCCTTTGGACCCTTAACTAGAAACTGCAGGCAGTTACTGAAGGGTCCAAAGGGTATGACAAGTAGGACAGGTAGGACAGGTAGGACAACAGATGGTTTGAGTAGAAGGTAGAAATCAGGATGGAGATTGTTGAGTGTCCGTCTAACAGGTCAGGAAATGTAGGACAGAATGTAGGACCCTGTGGTGTAGTGCCTGAACCTGACTGAATGCAATGTTTTGGTGAGATAGTCTGAGTAGTAGGTAGAAATCAGGATATAGACTAGTTAGTATCGGTCTAACAGGTCAGCAAATGCAGGACAGAATGTAGAACCCTGTGGTGGAGTGCCTTAGCCTGACTTAATACATGTTTTGGGTCAGATGGCCTGACTAGTTGGTAGATTTAGGGACCTTCATACCTGGTCTGGTAAGTGTAGATATTACATAGTTGCTTTTTTATACTGCCTGTGTAAACATAGGCTGTGTTGCATATTCTTAACAAAGTGCTGAGTTGCGGGAGTGTGACATGTAACAGCAGTAATATCATGCTGTATGCTATTCTAGGATGTATATTTAGACAGGAGAAAGGCTAAAAGTATTGAAGGCATTATTGAAATGGAGCGCTGACTCCACCTACTGGCCAATTTATTATAAAATTGTAATTGCTGTAGTGTACACAGCCTGAAGAAAGATTAAAGTTTGAAAGATTTGTAAAAGTCAAATGGCAGGAGAATATAAGCAGATTAAAAATATGGACTTAGATGAAGGGAAAGGTGATTAATATTTTAATTTTTAAATAAACAATAAGCAGATTTCAGCTGCATTAACCAAGGTTGGTCTTAGACATATTATGACAGTGGCTGTAGTGCCCCCGTTTGACTGATTGCCACCAAACTTGGAAGGTCTTTTGCAGCTTGGCTGAGGCAGTCTAGTAACACAGCCGTGCATCAAATTTTGTGAGGATTGGATGAAGCATGCCAGAGATATAGCTATTTGAATGAAATAGGCATGGAAACAGTGTGGCCAGCAGGTGGAGTCAGCGCTCCATTTTAGAAATTGTATTCAATACTTTCAGGCCTTCTTATGTGTAAATTAAGTCTGATAATGTTCTATGAGGCAAATTGGTGAAAAATGAAAGTGAATAAAAAATATGGACTCAGGTGAAGGGAAAGGTAACAATTCTTTCAAGGTTTTATGAGAAATAAGGACATTTCAGCTGAATTTGCTAAGGTGGGTCTTAGACATATATGGACAGTGGCTGTAGCGCCCCTGTTTGACCGATTGGCACCAATATTGGAGGGTCTGTCTGAGGTCCCTTACTACATTAGGCCGTCAAATTTGATGAGGATTGGCTGAAGCACGGCTGAGATTTAGATGGTTGATTGAAATGAGCATGGATATGGTGCAGGTTTGTTGTAGCTGGTGGCCATAGCATACAGGTCAAGATATTTTTATGAATTATCCATAAGGGCAATGTCCTGATTGATGTACTACCAGAATGACCTACTTGGGCTGGATATTGTAGAAGTTACAGTAATATGTTATTTATTAAGTTATTAAACATCACAAGGGAATGAAAATGACTATCATTGGGCATTGCATATGTCTTGATTTGGCATGACTCACAGAACTGGCAGTACAAAATATTTTAACCAGTAATATGTCACTAGAACAGAAATGAGATAAATGTAAGTTGAACTGATTTTCAAGGTTTATACAGACATGTTATATTGTTGTAGCGCCCCCGTTTGACCGATCGGCACCAAATTTGGAGGGCCCTTCCGGACTACTATTCTACAGGATATATTAAAGTTTGGTGATGATTGGCTGAGGCAGGCCTGAGATATAGCTGTCTGATTGAATTGGGCATGGCACCTGTATGGTTTGTGTGTGGCTGGTGACTATACCTCATGGAAAGTTTATGATTTTTTTATGAATTATTTATTATGACTGTCTCCTGATTTAAATGATACCAGATTTGTGTAGGTTTGGTGAAAATCCTAGGAGGTTAACGAAATGTCTTGTTTTCAGACCAATATGAATTATGCAAAAACGCAAAGATGCAGAAGCAAGTTCTACATGTTGTTTGATTTGGCATGTCGTACTTAATTGACCGGGCAACAATTAGACTGCCATAACAGGATGGAGATTTAGCGTAGCTCTAATGTGACAGGAGATGTAGGGCAAACCGTAGAGGAGGATACTAAAAAGTCAGACAGAACTACAGGTCAGCAGATGTCAGACAGAACAGAACTTGTTTAGGTCAGATGGTTTGAGTAGAAGGTAGAAATCATGATGTAGATTGTTGAGTGTCGGTCTAACAGGTCAGGAAATGTAGGACAGAATGTAGAACCCTGTGGTGTAGTGCCTGAACCTGACTGAATGCATTGTTTTGGTCAGATGGTCTCAGTAGTAGGTAGAAATCAGGATATAGATTAGTTAGTATCGGTCTAACAGGTCAGCAAATGTAGGACAGAATGTAGAACCCTGTGGTGGAGTGCCTTAGCCTGACTGAATGCATGGTTTGGGTCAGATGGCCTGACTAGTTGGTAGATTTAGGGACCTTCATACCTGGTCTGGTAAGTCTAGATATTACAGAGTTTTCTTTTTTATACTGCCTGTGTAAACATAGGCTGTGTTGCATATTCTTAACAAAGTGCTGAGTTGCGTATTGTGACATGTAACAGCAGTAATATCATGCTGTATCATATTCTAGGTTATACATTTAGACAGGAGAAAGGCTAAAAGTATTGAAGGCATTATTGAAATGGAGCGCTGACTCCACCTGCTGGCCAATTTATTATAAAATTGTAATTGCTGCAGTGTACACAGCCTGAAGAAAGATTGAAGTTTGAAAGATTTGTAAAAGTCAAATGGCAGGAAAATATAAGCAGATTAAAAATATGGACTTAGATGAAGGGAAAGGTGATTAATTTTTTAATTTTTAAATAAACGATAAGCAGATTTCAGCTGCATTAACCAAGGTTGGTCTTAGACATATTAGGACAGTGGCTGTAGTGCCCCCGTTTGACCGATTGCCACCAAACTTGGAAGGTCTTTCTGAAGTCTAGTAACACAGATGTGCGTCAAATTTTGTGAGGATTGGATGAAGCATGCCAGAGATATAGCTATTTTAATGAAATGGGCATGGAAACAGTGTGGCCAGCAGGTGGAGTCAGCGCTCCATTTTAGAAATTGTATTCAATACTTTCAGGCCTTCTTATGTGTAAATTAAGTCTGATAATGTTCTATGAGGCAAATCGGTGAAAAATGAAAGTGAATAAGAAATATGGACTCAGGTGAAGGGAAAGGTAACAATTCTTTCAAGGTTTTATGAGAAATAAGGACATTTCAGCTGAATTTGCTAAGGTGGGTCTTAGAAATATATGGACAGTGGCTGTAGCGCCCCCATTTGACCGATTGGAACCAAAATTGGAGGGTCTGTCTGAGGTCCCTTACTACATTAGGCCGTCAAATTTGATGAGGATTGGCTGAAGCACAGCTGAGCTTTAGATGGTTGATTGAAATGAGCATGGATATGGTGCAGGTTTGTTGTAGCTGGTGGCCATAGCGTACAGGTTAAGATATTTTTATGAATTATCCATAATGGCAATGTCCTGATTGATGTACTACCAGAATGACCTACTTGGGCTGAACATTGTAGAAGTTACAGTAATATGTTATTTATTAAGTTTTTAAACATCACAAGGGAATGAAAATGACTATCATTGGGCATTGCATATGTCTTGATTTGGCATGACTCACAGAACTGGCAGTACAAAGTATTTTAACCAGTAACATGTCACTAGAACAGAAATGAGATAAATGTAAGTTGAACTGATTTTCAAGGTTTATACAGACATGTTATGTTGTTGTAGCGCCCCCGTTTGACCGATCGGCACCAAATTTGGAGGGCCCTTCCGGACTACTATTCTACAGGATATATTAAAGTTTGGTGATGATTGGCTGAGGCAGGCCTGAGATATAGCTGTCTGATTGAATTGGGCATGGCACCTGTATGGTTTGTGTGTGGCTGGTGACTATACCTCATGGAAAGTTTATGATTTTTTTATGAATTATTTATTATGACTGTCTCCTGATTTAAATGATACCAGATTTGTGTAGGTTTGGTGAAAATCCTAGGAGGTTAACGAAATGTCTTGTTTTCAGACCAATATGAATTATGCAAAAACGCAAAGATGCAGAAGCAAGTTCTACATGTTGTTTGATTTGGCATGTCGTACTGAATTGACCTGGCAAGAAATGTCGATTGTAGGCTTCACCGTTCTCGAGAAATAGGCAGAAATGCAAAAGTTGTCACTGTTGCGCCCCCATCTGGCCGAGTGAGGTGTCCTTTACAGTTTAGGCAGAGGGTCAGAGCACAAATGTATCACCCAAATTTGATTTAGATTGGTCATTG
This sequence comes from Paramormyrops kingsleyae, assembly GCF_048594095.1. Classification (NCBI taxonomy): domain Eukaryota; kingdom Metazoa; phylum Chordata; class Actinopteri; order Osteoglossiformes; family Mormyridae; genus Paramormyrops; species Paramormyrops kingsleyae. Next base: position 44,406,905 of record NC_132798.1, read on the forward strand.
AGAAGCCTGTGAAATGCCTGCTTGATTTTGATTGGCTGATGGCGGCCACTCTTTAAGGAATAATTACTGCCATTGTAGGTGACTGACCACAGGCTGCTTCCTAGTACATATCTACCAAATTTCAGTTAGATTGGCAAAGGCAGTCAGGAGATATTGCCAGTTTTTAGTTGTAGCGCCCCCTATTGACGAAATGCGGCCCGCCTCGGACCGTGTCCCCAGAATGGTGTAGGGAGGTAGCATTTCAAATTTGGTCAAGGTAGGCCAAGGCACGGCCAAGTTATAGCCGTCAGACCAAAACGGGCCAAATTTGGACATTGTTTGGGCGTGGCTAATGGCCGTAGGATATAAAAATGTCTGAATTTTGTGGATAATTCTTGATCAGCAGAGAATTCTGATTCGTCTGACACCTCATTTGTCTGATTTGGTAGGACAAGCCAGGACTTTAAGGAAAAAGTAGGATTGGCAAATTATGCAAATTAGCAAAAAATCTAAGTAGGCGGAGCTTCATAGTCCAAATGGCAAGTTGGTAGGGCTTTGCTGTCTGTATATGTAGAACAAAGAATTTCGATTGTAGGTCTAACAGGACAGGAGATATCGACCGAAACGTGTTGGGGGGCGCTAAGGCGCCCCCATCTGGCTGGCAGGACTGGGTAGGACAACCTGAGTAGTGGGTAGGAATTGACATCATCTGACCAAGTTTGGTTGGTCTAGCTCTTACAGTTTAGGCTGTACATTCAGTTTTAGGGCAGAAAAATAATAATAATAATAATAATAATAATAATCCTAAGAAAAACAATAATGGTCCATAAGGACTTCGTCCTTTGGACCCTTAATAATAATCCTAAGAAAAACAATAATGGTCCATAAGGACTTCGTCCTTTGGACCCTTAATAATAACTAGAAACTGCAGGCAGTTACTGAAGGGTCCAAAGGGTATGACAAGTAGGACAGGTAGGACAGGTAGGACAACAGATGGTTTGAGTAGAAGGTAGAAATCAGGATGGAGATTGTTGAGTGTCCGTCTAACAGGTCAGGAAATGTAGGACAGAATGTAGGACCCTGTGGTGTAGTGCCTGAACCTGACTGAATGTAATGTTTTGGTGAGATAGTCTGAGTAGTAGGTAGAAATCAGGATATAGACTAGTTAGTATCGGTCTAACAGGTCAGCAAATGCAGGACAGAATGTAGAACCCTGTGGTGGAGTGCCTTAGCCTGACTTAATACATGTTTTGGGTCAGATGGCCTGACTAGTTGGTAGATTTAGGGACCTTCATACCTGGTCTGGTAAGTGTAGATATTACATAGTTGCTTTTTTATACTGCCTGTGTAAACATAGGCTGTGTTGCATATTCTTAACAAAGTGCTGAGTTGCGGGAGTGTGACATGTAACAGCAGTAATATCATGCTGTATGCTATTCTAGGATGTATATTTAGACAGGAGAAAGGCTAAAAGTATTGAAGGCATTATTGAAATGGAGCGCTGACTCCACCTGCTGGCCAATTTATTATAAAATTGTAATTGCTGTAGTGTACACAGCCTGAAGAAAGATTAAAGTTTGAAAGATTTGTAAAAGTCAAATGGCAGGAGAATATAAGCAGATTAAAAATATGGACTTAGATGAAGGTTAAGGTGATTAATATTTTAATTTTTAAATAAACAATAAGCAGATTTCAGCTGCATTAACCAAGGTTGGTCTTAGACATATTATGACAGTGGCTGTAGTGCCCCCGTTTGACTGATTGCCACCAAACTTGGAAGGTCTTTTGCAGCTTGGCTGAGGCAGTCTAGTAACACAGCCGTGCATCAAATTTTGTGAGGATTGGATGAAGCATGCCAGAGATATAGCTATTTGAATGAAATAGGCATGGAAACAGTGTGGCCAGCAGGTGGAGTCAGCGCTCCATTTTAGAAATTGTATTCAATACTTTCAGGCCTTCTTATGTGTAAATTAAGTCTGATAATGTTCTATGAGGCAAATTGGTGAAAAATGAAAGTGAATAAAAAATATGGACTCAGGTGAAGGGAAAGGTAACAATTCTTTCAAGGTTTTATGAGAAATAAGGACATTTCAGCTGAATTTGCTAAGGTGGGTCTTAGACATATATGGACAGTGGCTGTAGCGCCCCTGTTTGACCGATTGGCACCAATATTGGAGGGTCTGTCTGAGGTCCCTTACTACATTAGGCCGTCAAATTTGATGAGGATTGGCTGAAGCACGGCTGAGATTCAGATGGTTGATTGAAATGAGCATGGATATGGTGCAGGTTTGTTGTAGCTGGTGGCCATAGCATACAGGTCAAGATATTTTTATGAATTATCCATAAGGGCAATGTCCTGATTGATGTACTACCAGAATGACCTACTTGGGCTGGATATTGTAGAAGTTACAGTAATATGTTATTTATTAAGTTATTAAACATCACAAGGGAATGAAAATGACTATCATTGGGCATTGCATATGTCTTGATTTGGCATGACTCACAGAACTGGCAGTACAAAATATTTTAACCAGTAATATGTCACTAGAACAGAAATGAGATAAATGTAAGTTGAACTGATTTTCAAGGTTTATACAGACATGTTATATTGTTGTAGCGCCCCCGTTTGACCGATCGGCACCAAATTTGGAGGGCCCTTCCGGACTACTATTCTACAGGATATATTAAAGTTTGGTGATGATTGGCTGAGGCAGGCCTGAGATATAGCTGTCTGATTGAATTGGGCATGGCACCTGTATGGTTTGTGTGTGGCTGGTGACTATACCTCATGGAAAGTTTATGATTTTTTTATGAATTATTTATTATGACTGTCTCCTGATTTAAATGATACCAGATTTGTGTAGGTTTGGTGAAAATCCTAGGAGGTTAACGAAATGTCTTGTTTTCAGACCAATATGAATTATGCAAAAACGCAAAGATGCAGAAGCAAGTTCTACATGTTGTTTGATTTGGCATGTCGTACTTAATTGACCGGGCAACAATTAGACTGCCATAACAGGATGGAGATTTAGCGTAGCTCTAATGTGACAGGAGATGTAGGGCAAACCGTAGAGGAGGATACTAAAAAGTCAGACAGAACTACAGGTCAGCAGATGTCAGACAGAACAGAACTTGTTTAGGTCAGATGGTTTGAGTAGAAGGTAGAAATCATGATGTAGATTGTTGAGTGTCGGTCTAACAGGTCAGGAAATGTAGGACAGAATGTAGAACCCTGTGGTGTAGTGCCTGAACCTGACTGAATGCATTGTTTTGGTCAGATGGTCTCAGTAGTAGGTAGAAATCAGGATATAGATTAGTTAGTATCGGTCTAACAGGTCAGCAAATGTAGGACAGAATGTAGAACCCTGTGGTGGAGTGCCTTAGCCTGACTGAATGCATGGTTTGGGTCAGATGGCCTGACTAGTTGGTAGATTTAGGGACCTTCATACCTGGTCTGGTAAGTCTAGATATTACAGTTTTCTTTTTTATACTGCCTGTGTAAACATAGGCTGTGTTGCATATTCTTAACAAAGTGCTGAGTTGCGTATTGTGACATGTAACAGCAGTAATATCATGCTGTATCATATTCTAGGTTATACATTTAGACAGGAGAAAGGCTAAAAGTATTGAAGGCATTATTGAAATGGAGCGCTGACTCCACCTGCTGGCCAATTTATTATAAAATTGTAATTGCTGCAGTGTACACAGCCTGAAGAAAGATTGAAGTTTGAAAGATTTGTAAAAGTCAAATGGCAGGAAAATATAAGCAGATTAAAAATATGGACTTAGATGAAGGGAAAGGTGATTAATTTTTTAATTTTTAAATAAACGATAAGCAGATTTCAGCTGCATTAACCAAGGTTGGTCTTAGACATATTAGGACAGTGGCTGTAGTGCCCCCGTTTGACCGATTGCCACCAAACTTGGAAGGTCTTTCTGAAGTCTAGTAACACAGATGTGCGTCAAATTTTGTGAGGATTGGATGAAGCATGCCAGAGATATAGCTATTTTAATGAAATGGGCATGGAAACAGTGTGGCCAGCAGGTGGAGTCAGCGCTCCATTTTAGAAATTGTATTCAATACTTTCAGGCCTTCTTATGTGTAAATTAAGTCTGATAATGTTCTATGAGGCAAATCGGTGAAAAATGAAAGTGAATAAGAAATATGGACTCAGGTGAAGGGAAAGGTAACAATTCTTTCAAGGTTTTATGAGAAATAAGGACATTTCAGCTGAATTTGCTAAGGTGGGTCTTAGAAATATATGGACAGTGGCTGTAGCGCCCCCATTTGACCGATTGGAACCAAAATTGGAGGGTCTGTCTGAGGTCCCTTACTACATTAGGCCGTCAAATTTGATGAGGATTGGCTGAAGCACAGCTGAGCTTTAGATGGTTGATTGAAATGAGCATGGATATGGTGCAGGTTTGTTGTAGCTGGTGGCCATAGCGTACAGGTTAAGATATTTTTATGAATTATCCATAATGGCAATGTCCTGATTGATGTACTACCAGAATGACCTACTTGGGCTGAACATTGTAGAAGTTACAGTAATATGTTATTTATTAAGTTTTTAAACATCACAAGGGAATGAAAATGACTATCATTGGGCATTGCATATGTCTTGATTTGGCATGACTCACAGAACTGGCAGTACAAAATATTTTAACCAGTAACATGTCACTAGAACAGAAATGAGATAAATGTAAGTTGAACTGATTTTCAAGGTTTATACAGACATGTTATGTTGTTGTAGCGCCCCCGTTTGACCGATCGGCACCAAATTTGGAGGGCCCTTCCGGACTACTATTCTACAGGATATATTAAAGTTTGGTGATGATTGGCTGAGGCAGGCCTGAGATATAGCTGTCTGATTGAATTGGGCATGGCACCTGTATGGTTTGTGTGTGGCTGGTGACTATACCTCATGGAAAGTTTATGATTTTTTTTATGAATTATTTATTATGACTGTCTCCTGATTTAAATGATACCAGATTTGTGTAGGTTTGGTGAAAATCCTAGGAGGTTAACGAAATGTCTTGTTTTCAGACCAATATGAATTATGCAAAAACGCAAAGATGCAGAAGCAAGTTCTACATGTTGTTTGATTTGGCATGTCGTACTGAATTGACCTGGCAAGAAATGTCGATTGTAGGCTTCACCGTTCTCGAGAAATAGGCAGAAATGCAAAAGTTGTCACTGTTGCGCCCCCATCTGGCCGAGTGAGGTGTCCTTTACAGTTTAGGCAGAGGGTCAGAGCACAAATGTATCACCCAAATTTGATTTAGATTGGTCATTGAGAAGCCTGTGAAATGCCTGCTTGATTTTGATTGGCTGATGGCGGCCACTCTTTAAGGAATAATTACTGCCATTGTAGGTGACTGACCACAGGCTGCTTCCTAGTACATATCTACCAAATTTCAGTTAGATTGGCAAAGGCAGTCAGGAGATATTGCCAGTTTTTAGTTGTAGCGCCCCCTATTGACGAAATGCGGCCCGCCTCGGACCGTGTCCCCAGAATGGTGTAGGGAGGTAGCATTTCAAATTTGGTCAAGGTAGGCCAAGGCACGGCCAAGTTATAGCCGTCAGACCAAAACGGGCCAAATTTGGACATTGTTTGGGCGTGGCTAATGGCCGTAGGATATAAAAATGTCTGAATTTTGTGGATAATTCTTGATCAGCAGAGAATTCTGATTCGTCTGACACCTCATTTGTCTGATTTGGTAGGACAAGCCAGGACTTTAAGGAAAAAGTAGGATTGGCAAATTATGCAAATTAGCAAAAAATCTAAGTAGGCGGAGCTTCATAGTCCAAATGGCAAGTTGGTAGGGCTTTGCTGTCTGTATATGTAGAACAAAGAATTTCGATTGTAGGTCTAACAGGACAGGAGATATCGACCGAAACGTGTTGGGGGGCGCTAAGGCGCCCCCATCTGGCTGGCAGGACTGGGTAGGACAACCTGAGTAGTGGGTAGGAATTGACATCATCTGACCAAGTTTGGTTGGTCTAGCTCTTACAGTTTAGGCTGTACATTCAGTTTTAGGGCAGAAAAATAATAATAATAATAATAATAATAACTAGAAACTGCAAGCAGTTACTAAAGGGTCCAAAGCGTAGGACAATCGGACTGGTAGGACAGTAGAGGAATAAGGGCAGAGATCTGGCGGCCATGGTAGTAGAAAGTCAGACAGAATTAGTCAGCCATAACATGATGGCAATTTTGGCATAGGTCTAATGCGATGTGACTATATATGTTCCTGGATTTGGTACGACATAGTAAATTTGACTGCCAATAAAATTTAAGTGTAGGACAAGTAGGACAGGAGATATCGACCAAAACGTGTTGTGGGGCGCAACGGTGCCCCCCTCTGACTGACTGGGATGGGTCAGAGAGGCTCAGTAGTGGATAGCAATAGGAATCTTACTGCCAAATTTGGACGGCCTAGGACTTACGGTTTAGGCTGGGCATTCAGTTTTAGGGAAGAAAAATAATTATAATCGAACCCTCCGGAGGAGTGCCTAAGCCCGTCTGAATGGCTGGGTTAATAACAAAAATAGAAGCTTCATTGACCATCATGTGGAAAATGCCTATATGTCTCCCCAGCTTGCTTTACAGAGAGCATGCTGTGCACATCGGGCTGCCTAGCTCAAGTACCAACCGAAGCTGGGTTCGAACCGGTGACCCTCTGATTACAAGCACACAGGTTTAGCCCACTGAGCCACCCGCTTCTGATGGTAAGATGGGTGAGATCAGTAGACACTTTCATAACTGATCTGGTAACTCAGTATAGCTAAATTGGCCTAGGTTGGTCTTAGTAACATATAAACAGTGGCCGTAGCGCTCCCGTTTGACTGATCGACACAAAATTTGGAGGGTCGCTCGGTGGTATAGCACTACATTAGTGAGAGAAATTTGGTAATGATTGGCTGAAGCATGCCTGAGATATGGCTGTCTGATTGAAATGTACGTGGCACCAGTATGGTCATGGTTTGGCTTTTGGCCGTACCTTACTGAAAGCATAAGATTTTTTCTGTAAATCATTAAATGGACTGTCTCCTGATTTTAATGACAGCAGATTTAAGTAGGTGTGGCAAAAATTCTAGGAGGGCAACGAAAAAGCCTGTTTACAGACAATTATAAATTATGCAAAAATGCAATGATATATAACCAAGTTACATATGTGTTTAGATTTGCCATGACATATGGAATTAGACTGGCAATCAATTTTAACTGTAGGCTTGACAGTTTTGTAGAAATAGGCAGAAATGCAAATGGGGCCACTGTAGCGCCCCCATCTGGCCTAGTGAGTTGTCCTTTACAGGGTTTGCAGAGGGTCAGAAGGTGAATGTAGCAGCCAAATTTTGGTTTGATTGGTCATTGTTAAGCCTGTCAAATGGCTGCTTGATGTTGATTGGCTAATGGCAGCCAAGCTTTTATGATTGATGACTGGCATTGTATGTGACTGTCCTCAGGCTAGGTCGTAGTATATGTCAGCAAAATTTCAGTTGGATTGGCCAACGCAGTCAGGAGATATTGGCAGATTTTAGTTGTAGCGCCCCCTATGGACGAAATGCAGCCCGCCTTGGACCGTGTCCCCAGAATGGTGTCGGAAGGTAGGATTTCAAACTTGGTCTAGGTAGGCCAAGGCACGGCCAAGTTATAGCCATCAGACCAAAACAGGGCAAATTTGGACATTGTTTGAGCGTGGCTAATGGCCGTAGGATATAAAAATGTCTCAATTTTGTTAATGTTTCTTGATCAGCTGAGAATTCGGATTCGTCTGACACCTCATTTGTCTGATTTGGTAGGACAAGCCAGGACTTTAAGGAAAAAGTATGATTTGCAAATTATGCAAATTAGCAAAAAATCTAAGTAGGCGGAGCTTCATGGTCCCATTGACTTTTTGGTAGGGCAAGGCTGTCTGCATCAGGAGAAAAAAGAATTTCAATGGTACGACAAACAGGACAGGAGATATCATCCAAAACGTGTTGGGGGGCGCTACGGCACCCCCCTCTGGCTGAGTCGGACGGGTCGGACAACCTGAGTAGTGGGTAGGAATTGCAAGCATCTTACCAAGTTTGGTCAGCCTAGGACTTACGGTTTAGGCTGGGCATTCAGTTTTAGGGCAGAAAAATAATAATAATAATCCTAAGAAAAACAATAATGGTCCATAAGGACTTCGTCCTTTGGACCCTTAATAATCCTAAGAAAAACAATAATGGTCCATAAGGACTTCGTCCTTTGGACCCTTAATAACTAGAAACTGCAGGCAGTTACTGAAGGGTCCAAAGGGTATGACAAGTAGGACAGGTAGGACAGGTAGGACAACAGATGGTTTGAGTAGAAGGTAGAAATCAGGATGGAGATTGTTGAGTGTCCGTCTAACAGGTCAGGAAATGTAGGACAGAATGTAGGACCCTGTGGTGTAGTGCCTGAACCTGACTGAATGTAATGTTTTGGTGAGATAGTCTGAGTAGTAGGTAGAAATCAGGATATAGACTAGTTAGTATCGGTCTAACAGGTCAGCAAATGCAGGACAGAATGTAGAACCCTGTGGTGGAGTGCCTTAGCCTGACTTAATACATGTTTTGGGTCAGATGGCCTGACTAGTTGGTAGATTTAGGGACCTTCATACCTGGTCTGGTAAGTGTAGATATTACATAGTTGCTTTTTTATACTGCCTGTGTAAACATAGGCTGTGTTGCATATTCTTAACAAAGTGCTGAGTTGCGGGAGTGTGACATGTAACAGCAGTAATATCATGCTGTATGCTATTCTAGGATGTATATTTAGACAGGAGAAAGGCTAAAAGTATTGAAGGCATTATTGAAATGGAGCGCTGACTCCACCTGCTGGCCAATTTATTATAAAATTGTAATTGCTGTAGTGTACACAGCCTGAAGAAAGATTAAAGTTTGAAAGATTTGTAAAAGTCAAATGGCAGGAGAATATAAGCAGATTAAAAATATGGACTTAGATGAAGGTTAAGGTGATTAATATTTTAATTTTTAAATAAACAATAAGCAGATTTCAGCTGCATTAACCAAGGTTGGTCTTAGACATATTATGACAGTGGCTGTAGTGCCCCCGTTTGACTGATTGCCACCAAACTTGGAAGGTCTTTTGCAGCTTGGCTGAGGCAGTCTAGTAACACAGCCGTGCATCAAATTTTGTGAGGATTGGATGAAGCATGCCAGAGATATAGCTATTTGAATGAAATAGGCATGGAAACAGTGTGGCCAGCAGGTGGAGTCAGCGCTCCATTTTAGAAATTGTATTCAATACTTTCAGGCCTTCTTATGTGTAAATTAAGTCTGATAATGTTCTATGAGGCAAATTGGTGAAAAATGAAAGTGAATAAAAAATATGGACTCAGGTGAAGGGAAAGGTAACAATTCTTTCAAGGTTTTATGAGAAATAAGGACATTTCAGCTGAATTTGCTAAGGTGGGTCTTAGACATATATGGACAGTGGCTGTAGCGCCCCTGTTTGACCGATTGGCACCAATATTGGAGGGTCTGTCTGAGGTCCCTTACTACATTAGGCCGTCAAATTTGATGAGGATTGGCTGAAGCACGGCTGAGATTCAGATGGTTGATTGAAATGAGCATGGATATGGTGCAGGTTTGTTGTAGCTGGTGGCCATAGCATACAGGTCAAGATATTTTTATGAATTATCCATAAGGGCAATGTCCTGATTGATGTACTACCAGAATGACCTACTTGGGCTGGATATTGTAGAAGTTACAGTAATATGTTATTTATTAAGTTATTAAACATCACAAGGGAATGAAAATGACTATCATTGGGCATTGCATATGTCTTGATTTGGCATGACTCACAGAACTGGCAGTACAAAATATTTTAACCAGTAATATGTCACTAGAACAGAAATGAGATAAATGTAAGTTGAACTGATTTTCAAGGTTTATACAGACATGTTATATTGTTGTAGCGCCCCCGTTTGACCGATCGGCACCAAATTTGGAGGGCCCTTCCGGACTACTATTCTACAGGATATATTAAAGTTTGGTGATGATTGGCTGAGGCAGGCCTGAGATATAGCTGTCTGATTGAATTGGGCATGGCACCTGTATGGTTTGTGTGTGGCTGGTGACTATACCTCATGGAAAGTTTATGATTTTTTTATGAATTATTTATTATGACTGTCTCCTGATTTAAATGATACCAGATTTGTGTAGGTTTGGTGAAAATCCTAGGAGGTTAACGAAATGTCTTGTTTTCAGACCAATATGAATTATGCAAAAACGCAAAGATGCAGAAGCAAGTTCTACATGTTGTTTGATTTGGCATGTCGTACTTAATTGACCGGGCAACAATTAGACTGCCATAACAGGATGGAGATTTAGCGTAGCTCTAATGTGACAGGAGATGTAGGGCAAACCGTAGAGGAGGATACTAAAAAGTCAGACAGAACTACAGGTCAGCAGATGTCAGACAGAACAGAACTTGTTTAGGTCAGATGGTTTGAGTAGAAGGTAGAAATCATGATGTAGATTGTTGAGTGTCGGTCTAACAGGTCAGGAAATGTAGGACAGAATGTAGAACCCTGTGGTGTAGTGCCTGAACCTGACTGAATGCATTGTTTTGGTCAGATGGTCTCAGTAGTAGGTAGAAATCAGGATATAGATTAGTTAGTATCGGTCTAACAGGTCAGCAAATGTAGGACAGAATGTAGAACCCTGTGGTGGAGTGCCTTAGCCTGACTGAATGCATGGTTTGGGTCAGATGGCCTGACTAGTTGGTAGATTTAGGGACCTTCATACCTGGTCTGGTAAGTCTAGATATTACAGTTTTCTTTTTTATACTGCCTGTGTAAACATAGGCTGTGTTGCATATTCTTAACAAAGTGCTGAGTTGCGTATTGTGACATGTAACAGCAGTAATATCATGCTGTATCATATTCTAGGTTATACATTTAGACAGGAGAAAGGCTAAAAGTATTGAAGGCATTATTGAAATGGAGCGCTGACTCCACCTGCTGGCCAATTTATTATAAAATTGTAATTGCTGCAGTGTACACAGCCTGAAGAAAGATTGAAGTTTGAAAGATTTGTAAAAGTCAAATGGCAGGAAAATATAAGCAGATTAAAAATATGGACTTAGATGAAGGGAAAGGTGATTAATTTTTTAATTTTTAAATAAACGATAAGCAGATTTCAGCTGCATTAACCAAGGTTGGTCTTAGACATATTAGGACAGTGGCTGTAGTGCCCCCGTTTGACCGATTGCCACCAAACTTGGAAGGTCTTTCTGAAGTCTAGTAACACAGATGTGCGTCAAATTTTGTGAGGATTGGATGAAGCATGCCAGAGATATAGCTATTTTAATGAAATGGGCATGGAAACAGTGTGGCCAGCAGGTGGAGTCAGCGCTCCATTTTAGAAATTGTATTCAATACTTTCAGGCCTTCTTATGTGTAAATTAAGTCTGATAATGTTCTATGAGGCAAATCGGTGAAAAATGAAAGTGAATAAGAAATATGGACTCAGGTGAAGGGAAAGGTAACAATTCTTTCAAGGTTTTATGAGAAATAAGGACATTTCAGCTGAATTTGCTAAGGTGGGTCTTAGAAATATATGGACAGTGGCTGTAGCGCCCCCATTTGACCGATTGGAACCAAAATTGGAGGGTCTGTCTGAGGTCCCTTACTACATTAGGCCGTCAAATTTGATGAGGATTGGCTGAAGCACAGCTGAGCTTTAGATGGTTGATTGAAATGAGCATGGATATGGTGCAGGTTTGTTGTAGCTGGTGGCCATAGCGTACAGGTTAAGATATTTTTATGAATTATCCATAATGGCAATGTCCTGATTGATGTACTACCAGAATGACCTACTTGGGCTGAACATTGTAGAAGTTACAGTAATATGTTATTTATTAAGTTTTTAAACATCACAAGGGAATGAAAATGACTATCATTGGGCATTGCATATGTCTTGATTTGGCATGACTCACAGAACTGGCAGTACAAAATATTTTAACCAGTAACATGTCACTAGAACAGAAATGAGATAAATGTAAGTTGAACTGATTTTCAAGGTTTATACAGACATGTTATGTTGTTGTAGCGCCCCCGTTTGACCGATCGGCACCAAATTTGGAGGGCCCTTCCGGACTACTATTCTACAGGATATATTAAAGTTTGGTGATGATTGGCTGAGGCAGGCCTGAGATATAGCTGTCTGATTGAATTGGGCATGGCACCTGTATGGTTTGTGTGTGGCTGGTGACTATACCTCATGGAAAGTTTATGATTTTTTTTATGAATTATTTATTATGACTGTCTCCTGATTTAAATGATACCAGATTTGTGTAGGTTTGGTGAAAATCCTAGGAGGTTAACGAAATGTCTTGTTTTCAGACCAATATGAATTATGCAAAAACGCAAAGATGCAGAAGCAAGTTCTACATGTTGTTTGATTTGGCATGTCGTACTGAATTGACCTGGCAAGAAATGTCGATTGTAGGCTTCACCGTTCTCGAGAAATAGGCAGAAATGCAAAAGTTGTCACTGTTGCGCCCCCATCTGGCCGAGTGAGGTGTCCTTTACAGTTTAGGCAGAGGGTCAGAGCACAAATGTATCACCCAAATTTGATTTAGATTGGTCATTGAGAAGCCTGTGAAATGCCTGCTTGATTTTGATTGGCTGATGGCGGCCACTCTTTAAGGAATAATTACTGCCATTGTAGGTGACTGACCACAGGCTGCTTCCTAGTACATATCTACCAAATTTCAGTTAGATTGGCAAAGGCAGTCAGGAGATATTGCCAGTTTTTAGTTGTAGCGCCCCCTATTGACGAAATGCGGCCCGCCTCGGACCGTGTCCCCAGAATGGTGTAGGGAGGTAGCATTTCAAATTTGGTCAAGGTAGGCCAAGGCACGGCCAAGTTATAGCCGTCAGACCAAAACGGGCCAAATTTGGACATTGTTTGGGCGTGGCTAATGGCCGTAGGATATAAAAATGTCTGAATTTTGTGGATAATTCTTGATCAGCAGAGAATTCTGATTCGTCTGACACCTCATTTGTCTGATTTGGTAGGACAAGCCAGGACTTTAAGGAAAAAGTAGGATTGGCAAATTATGCAAATTAGCAAAAAATCTAAGTAGGCGGAGCTTCATAGTCCAAATGGCAAGTTGGTAGGGCTTTGCTGTCTGTATATGTAGAACAAAGAATTTCGATTGTAGGTCTAACAGGACAGGAGATATCGACCGAAACGTGTTGGGGGGCGCTAAGGCGCCCCCATCTGGCTGGCAGGACTGGGTAGGACAACCTGAGTAGTGGGTAGGAATTGACATCATCTGACCAAGTTTGGTTGGTCTAGCTCTTACAGTTTAGGCTGTACATTCAGTTTTAGGGCAGAAAAATAATAATAATAATAACTAGAAACTGCAGGCAGTTACTGAAGGGTCCAAAGGGTATGACAAGTAGGACAGGTAGGACAGGTAGGACAACAGATGGTTTGAGTAGAAGGTAGAAATCAGGATGGAGATTGTTGAGTGTCCGTCTAACAGGTCAGGAAATGTAGGACAGAATGTAGGACCCTGTGGTGTAGTGCCTGAACCTGACTGAATGTAATGTTTTGGTGAGATAGTCTGAGTAGTAGGTAGAAATCAGGATATAGACTAGTTAGTATCGGTCTAACAGGTCAGCAAATGCAGGACAGAATGTAGAACCCTGTGGTGGAGTGCCTTAGCCTGACTTAATACATGTTTTGGGTCAGATGGCCTGACTAGTTGGTAGATTTAGGGACCTTCATACCTGGTCTGGTAAGTGTAGATATTACATAGTTGCTTTTTTATACTGCCTGTGTAAACATAGGCTGTGTTGCATATTCTTAACAAAGTGCTGAGTTGCGGGAGTGTGACATGTAACAGCAGTAATATCATGCTGTATGCTATTCTAGGATGTATATTTAGACAGGAGAAAGGCTAAAAGTATTGAAGGCATTATTGAAATGGAGCGCTGACTCCACCTGCTGGCCAATTTATTATAAAATTGTAATTGCTGTAGTGTACACAGCCTGAAGAAAGATTAAAGTTTGAAAGATTTGTAAAAGTCAAATGGCAGGAGAATATAAGCAGATTAAAAATATGGACTTAGATGAAGGTTAAGGTGATTAATATTTTAATTTTTAAATAAACAATAAGCAGATTTCAGCTGCATTAACCAAGGTTGGTCTTAGACATATTATGACAGTGGCTGTAGTGCCCCCGTTTGACTGATTGCCACCAAACTTGGAAGGTCTTTTGCAGCTTGGCTGAGGCAGTCTAGTAACACAGCCGTGCATCAAATTTTGTGAGGATTGGATGAAGCATGCCAGAGATATAGCTATTTGAATGAAATAGGCATGGAAACAGTGTGGCCAGCAGGTGGAGTCAGCGCTCCATTTTAGAAATTGTATTCAATACTTTCAGGCCTTCTTATGTGTAAATTAAGTCTGATAATGTTCTATGAGGCAAATTGGTGAAAAATGAAAGTGAATAAAAAATATGGACTCAGGTGAAGGGAAAGGTAACAATTCTTTCAAGGTTTTATGAGAAATAAGGACATTTCAGCTGAATTTGCTAAGGTGGGTCTTAGACATATATGGACAGTGGCTGTAGCGCCCCTGTTTGACCGATTGGCACCAATATTGGAGGGTCTGTCTGAGGTCCCTTACTACATTAGGCCGTCAAATTTGATGAGGATTGGCTGAAGCACGGCTGAGATTCAGATGGTTGATTGAAATGAGCATGGATATGGTGCAGGTTTGTTGTAGCTGGTGGCCATAGCATACAGGTCAAGATATTTTTATGAATTATCCATAAGGGCAATGTCCTGATTGATGTACTACCAGAATGACCTACTTGGGCTGGATATTGTAGAAGTTACAGTAATATGTTATTTATTAAGTTATTAAACATCACAAGGGAATGAAAATGACTATCATTGGGCATTGCATATGTCTTGATTTGGCATGACTCACAGAACTGGCAGTACAAAATATTTTAACCAGTAATATGTCACTAGAACAGAAATGAGATAAATGTAAGTTGAACTGATTTTCAAGGTTTATACAGACATGTTATATTGTTGTAGCGCCCCCGTTTGACCGATCGGCACCAAATTTGGAGGGCCCTTCCGGACTACTATTCTACAGGATATATTAAAGTTTGGTGATGATTGGCTGAGGCAGGCCTGAGATATAGCTGTCTGATTGAATTGGGCATGGCACCTGTATGGTTTGTGTGTGGCTGGTGACTATACCTCATGGAAAGTTTATGATTTTTTTATGAATTATTTATTATGACTGTCTCCTGATTTAAATGATACCAGATTTGTGTAGGTTTGGTGAAAATCCTAGGAGGTTAACGAAATGTCTTGTTTTCAGACCAATATGAATTATGCAAAAACGCAAAGATGCAGAAGCAAGTTCTACATGTTGTTTGATTTGGCATGTCGTACTTAATTGACCGGGCAACAATTAGACTGCCATAACAGGATGGAGATTTAGCGTAGCTCTAATGTGACAGGAGATGTAGGGCAAACCGTAGAGGAGGATACTAAAAAGTCAGACAGAACTACAGGTCAGCAGATGTCAGACAGAACAGAACTTGTTTAGGTCAGATGGTTTGAGTAGAAGGTAGAAATCATGATGTAGATTGTTGAGTGTCGGTCTAACAGGTCAGGAAATGTAGGACAGAATGTAGAACCCTGTGGTGTAGTGCCTGAACCTGACTGAATGCATTGTTTTGGTCAGATGGTCTCAGTAGTAGGTAGAAATCAGGATATAGATTAGTTAGTATCGGTCTAACAGGTCAGCAAATGTAGGACAGAATGTAGAACCCTGTGGTGGAGTGCCTTAGCCTGACTGAATGCATGGTTTGGGTCAGATGGCCTGACTAGTTGGTAGATTTAGGGACCTTCATACCTGGTCTGGTAAGTCTAGATATTACAGAGTTTTCTTTTTTATACTGCCTGTGTAAACATAGGCTGTGTTGCATATTCTTAACAAAGTGCTGAGTTGCGTATTGTGACATGTAACAGCAGTAATATCATGCTGTATCATATTCTAGGTTATACATTTAGACAGGAGAAAGGCTAAAAGTATTGAAGGCATTATTGAAATGGAGCGCTGACTCCACCTGCTGGCCAATTTATTATAAAATTGTAATTGCTGCAGTGTACACAGCCTGAAGAAAGATTGAAGTTTGAAAGATTTGTAAAAGTCAAATGGCAGGAAAATATAAGCAGATTAAAAATATGGACTTAGATGAAGGGAAAGGTGATTAATTTTTTAATTTTTAAATAAACGATAAGCAGATTTCAGCTGCATTAACCAAGGTTGGTCTTAGACATATTAGGACAGTGGCTGTAGTGCCCCCGTTTGACCGATTGCCACCAAACTTGGAAGGTCTTTCTGAAGTCTAGTAACACAGATGTGCGTCAAATTTTGTGAGGATTGGATGAAGCATGCCAGAGATATAGCTATTTTAATGAAATGGGCATGGAAACAGTGTGGCCAGCAGGTGGAGTCAGCGCTCCATTTTAGAAATTGTATTCAATACTTTCAGGCCTTCTTATGTGTAAATTAAGTCTGATAATGTTCTATGAGGCAAATCGGTGAAAAATGAAAGTGAATAAGAAATATGGACTCAGGTGAAGGGAAAGGTAACAATTCTTTCAAGGTTTTATGAGAAATAAGGACATTTCAGCTGAATTTGCTAAGGTGGGTCTTAGAAATATATGGACAGTGGCTGTAGCGCCCCCATTTGACCGATTGGAACCAAAATTGGAGGGTCTGTCTGAGGTCCCTTACTACATTAGGCCGTCAAATTTGATGAGGATTGGCTGAAGCACAGCTGAGCTTTAGATGGTTGATTGAAATGAGCATGGATATGGTGCAGGTTTGTTGTAGCTGGTGGCCATAGCGTACAGGTTAAGATATTTTTATGAATTATCCATAATGGCAATGTCCTGATTGATGTACTACCAGAATGACCTACTTGGGCTGAACATTGTAGAAGTTACAGTAATATGTTATTTATTAAGTTTTTAAACATCACAAGGGAATGAAAATGACTATCATTGGGCATTGCATATGTCTTGATTTGGCATGACTCACAGAACTGGCAGTACAAAATATTTTAACCAGTAACATGTCACTAGAACAGAAATGAGATAAATGTAAGTTGAACTGATTTTCAAGGTTTATACAGACATGTTATGTTGTTGTAGCGCCCCCGTTTGACCGATCGGCACCAAATTTGGAGGGCCCTTCCGGACTACTATTCTACAGGATATATTAAAGTTTGGTGATGATTGGCTGAGGCAGGCCTGAGATATAGCTGTCTGATTGAATTGGGCATGGCACCTGTATGGTTTGTGTGTGGCTGGTGACTATACCTCATGGAAAGTTTATGATTTTTTTTATGAATTATTTATTATGACTGTCTCCTGATTTAAATGATACCAGATTTGTGTAGGTTTGGTGAAAATCCTAGGAGGTTAACGAAATGTCTTGTTTTCAGACCAATATGAATTATGCAAAAACGCAAAGATGCAGAAGCAAGTTCTACATGTTGTTTGATTTGGCATGTCGTACTGAATTGACCTGGCAAGAAATGTCGATTGTAGGCTTCACCGTTCTCGAGAAATAGGCAGAAATGCAAAAGTTGTCACTGTTGCGCCCCCATCTGGCCGAGTGAGGTGTCCTTTACAGTTTAGGCAGAGGGTCAGAGCACAAATGTATCACCCAAATTTGATTTAGATTGGTCATTGAGAAGCCTGTGAAATGCCTGCTTGATTTTGATTGGCTGATGGCGGCCACTCTTTAAGGAATAATTACTGCCATTGTAGGTGACTGACCACAGGCTGCTTCCTAGTACATATCTACCAAATTTCAGTTAGATTGGCAAAGGCAGTCAGGAGATATTGCCAGTTTTTAGTTGTAGCGCCCCCTATTGACGAAATGCGGCCCGCCTCGGACCGTGTCCCCAGAATGGTGTAGGGAGGTAGCATTTCAAATTTGGTCAAGGTAGGCCAAGGCACGGCCAAGTTATAGCCGTCAGACCAAAACGGGCCAAATTTGGACATTGTTTGGGCGTGGCTAATGGCCGTAGGATATAAAAATGTCTGAATTTTGTGGATAATTCTTGATCAGCAGAGAATTCTGATTCGTCTGACACCTCATTTGTCTGATTTGGTAGGACAAGCCAGGACTTTAAGGAAAAAGTAGGATTGGCAAATTATGCAAATTAGCAAAAAATCTAAGTAGGCGGAGCTTCATAGTCCAAATGGCAAGTTGGTAGGGCTTTGCTGTCTGTATATGTAGAACAAAGAATTTCGATTGTAGGTCTAACAGGACAGGAGATATCGACCGAAACGTGTTGGGGGGCGCTAAGGCGCCCCCATCTGGCTGGCAGGACTGGGTAGGACAACCTGAGTAGTGGGTAGGAATTGACATCATCTGACCAAGTTTGGTTGGTCTAGCTCTTACAGTTTAGGCTGTACATTCAGTTTTAGGGCAGAAAAATAATAATAATAACTAGAAACTGCAGGCAGTTACTGAAGGGTCCAAAGGGTATGACAAGTAGGACAGGTAGGACAGGTAGGACAACAGATGGTTTGAGTAGAAGGTAGAAATCAGGATGGAGATTGTTGAGTGTCCGTCTAACAGGTCAGGAAATGTAGGACAGAATGTAGGACCCTGTGGTGTAGTGCCTGAACCTGACTGAATGTAATGTTTTGGTGAGATAGTCTGAGTAGTAGGTAGAAATCAGGATATAGACTAGTTAGTATCGGTCTAACAGGTCAGCAAATGCAGGACAGAATGTAGAACCCTGTGGTGGAGTGCCTTAGCCTGACTTAATACATGTTTTGGGTCAGATGGCCTGACTAGTTGGTAGATTTAGGGACCTTCATACCTGGTCTGGTAAGTGTAGATATTACATAGTTGCTTTTTTATACTGCCTGTGTAAACATAGGCTGTGTTGCATATTCTTAACAAAGTGCTGAGTTGCGGGAGTGTGACATGTAACAGCAGTAATATCATGCTGTATGCTATTCTAGGATGTATATTTAGACAGGAGAAAGGCTAAAAGTATTGAAGGCATTATTGAAATGGAGCGCTGACTCCACCTGCTGGCCAATTTATTATAAAATTGTAATTGCTGTAGTGTACACAGCCTGAAGAAAGATTAAAGTTTGAAAGATTTGTAAAAGTCAAATGGCAGGAGAATATAAGCAGATTAAAAATATGGACTTAGATGAAGGTTAAGGTGATTAATATTTTAATTTTTAAATAAACAATAAGCAGATTTCAGCTGCATTAACCAAGGTTGGTCTTAGACATATTATGACAGTGGCTGTAGTGCCCCCGTTTGACTGATTGCCACCAAACTTGGAAGGTCTTTTGCAGCTTGGCTGAGGCAGTCTAGTAACACAGCCGTGCATCAAATTTTGTGAGGATTGGATGAAGCATGCCAGAGATATAGCTATTTGAATGAAATAGGCATGGAAACAGTGTGGCCAGCAGGTGGAGTCAGCGCTCCATTTTAGAAATTGTATTCAATACTTTCAGGCCTTCTTATGTGTAAATTAAGTCTGATAATGTTCTATGAGGCAAATTGGTGAAAAATGAAAGTGAATAAAAAATATGGACTCAGGTGAAGGGAAAGGTAACAATTCTTTCAAGGTTTTATGAGAAATAAGGACATTTCAGCTGAATTTGCTAAGGTGGGTCTTAGACATATATGGACAGTGGCTGTAGCGCCCCTGTTTGACCGATTGGCACCAATATTGGAGGGTCTGTCTGAGGTCCCTTACTACATTAGGCCGTCAAATTTGATGAGGATTGGCTGAAGCACGGCTGAGATTCAGATGGTTGATTGAAATGAGCATGGATATGGTGCAGGTTTGTTGTAGCTGGTGGCCATAGCATACAGGTCAAGATATTTTTATGAATTATCCATAAGGGCAATGTCCTGATTGATGTACTACCAGAATGACCTACTTGGGCTGGATATTGTAGAAGTTACAGTAATATGTTATTTATTAAGTTATTAAACATCACAAGGGAATGAAAATGACTATCATTGGGCATTGCATATGTCTTGATTTGGCATGACTCACAGAACTGGCAGTACAAAATATTTTAACCAGTAATATGTCACTAGAACAGAAATGAGATAAATGTAAGTTGAACTGATTTTCAAGGTTTATACAGACATGTTATATTGTTGTAGCGCCCCCGTTTGACCGATCGGCACCAAATTTGGAGGGCCCTTCCGGACTACTATTCTACAGGATATATTAAAGTTTGGTGATGATTGGCTGAGGCAGGCCTGAGATATAGCTGTCTGATTGAATTGGGCATGGCACCTGTATGGTTTGTGTGTGGCTGGTGACTATACCTCATGGAAAGTTTATGATTTTTTTATGAATTATTTATTATGACTGTCTCCTGATTTAAATGATACCAGATTTGTGTAGGTTTGGTGAAAATCCTAGGAGGTTAACGAAATGTCTTGTTTTCAGACCAATATGAATTATGCAAAAACGCAAAGATGCAGAAGCAAGTTCTACATGTTGTTTGATTTGGCATGTCGTACTTAATTGACCGGGCAACAATTAGACTGCCATAACAGGATGGAGATTTAGCGTAGCTCTAATGTGACAGGAGATGTAGGGCAAACCGTAGAGGAGGATACTAAAAAGTCAGACAGAACTACAGGTCAGCAGATGTCAGACAGAACAGAACTTGTTTAGGTCAGATGGTTTGAGTAGAAGGTAGAAATCATGATGTAGATTGTTGAGTGTCGGTCTAACAGGTCAGGAAATGTAGGACAGAATGTAGAACCCTGTGGTGTAGTGCCTGAACCTGACTGAATGCATTGTTTTGGTCAGATGGTCTCAGTAGTAGGTAGAAATCAGGATATAGATTAGTTAGTATCGGTCTAACAGGTCAGCAAATGTAGGACAGAATGTAGAACCCTGTGGTGGAGTGCCTTAGCCTGACTGAATGCATGGTTTGGGTCAGATGGCCTGACTAGTTGGTAGATTTAGGGACCTTCATACCTGGTCTGGTAAGTCTAGATATTACAGAGTTTTCTTTTTTATACTGCCTGTGTAAACATAGGCTGTGTTGCATATTCTTAACAAAGTGCTGAGTTGCGTATTGTGACATGTAACAGCAGTAATATCATGCTGTATCATATTCTAGGTTATACATTTAGACAGGAGAAAGGCTAAAAGTATTGAAGGCATTATTGAAATGGAGCGCTGACTCCACCTGCTGGCCAATTTATTATAAAATTGTAATTGCTGCAGTGTACACAGCCTGAAGAAAGATTGAAGTTTGAAAGATTTGTAAAAGTCAAATGGCAGGAAAATATAAGCAGATTAAAAATATGGACTTAGATGAAGGGAAAGGTGATTAATTTTTTAATTTTTAAATAAACGATAAGCAGATTTCAGCTGCATTAACCAAGGTTGGTCTTAGACATATTAGGACAGTGGCTGTAGTGCCCCCGTTTGACCGATTGCCACCAAACTTGGAAGGTCTTTCTGAAGTCTAGTAACACAGATGTGCGTCAAATTTTGTGAGGATTGGATGAAGCATGCCAGAGATATAGCTATTTTAATGAAATGGGCATGGAAACAGTGTGGCCAGCAGGTGGAGTCAGCGCTCCATTTTAGAAATTGTATTCAATACTTTCAGGCCTTCTTATGTGTAAATTAAGTCTGATAATGTTCTATGAGGCAAATCGGTGAAAAATGAAAGTGAATAAGAAATATGGACTCAGGTGAAGGGAAAGGTAACAATTCTTTCAAGGTTTTATGAGAAATAAGGACATTTCAGCTGAATTTGCTAAGGTGGGTCTTAGAAATATATGGACAGTGGCTGTAGCGCCCCCATTTGACCGATTGGAACCAAAATTGGAGGGTCTGTCTGAGGTCCCTTACTACATTAGGCCGTCAAATTTGATGAGGATTGGCTGAAGCACAGCTGAGCTTTAGATGGTTGATTGAAATGAGCATGGATATGGTGCAGGTTTGTTGTAGCTGGTGGCCATAGCGTACAGGTTAAGATATTTTTATGAATTATCCATAATGGCAATGTCCTGATTGATGTACTACCAGAATGACCTACTTGGGCTGAACATTGTAGAAGTTACAGTAATATGTTATTTATTAAGTTTTTAAACATCACAAGGGAATGAAAATGACTATCATTGGGCATTGCATATGTCTTGATTTGGCATGACTCACAGAACTGGCAGTACAAAATATTTTAACCAGTAACATGTCACTAGAACAGAAATGAGATAAATGTAAGTTGAACTGATTTTCAAGGTTTATACAGACATGTTATGTTGTTGTAGCGCCCCCGTTTGACCGATCGGCACCAAATTTGGAGGGCCCTTCCGGACTACTATTCTACAGGATATATTAAAGTTTGGTGATGATTGGCTGAGGCAGGCCTGAGATATAGCTGTCTGATTGAATTGGGCATGGCACCTGTATGGTTTGTGTGTGGCTGGTGACTATACCTCATGGAAAGTTTATGATTTTTTTTATGAATTATTTATTATGACTGTCTCCTGATTTAAATGATACCAGATTTGTGTAGGTTTGGTGAAAATCCTAGGAGGTTAACGAAATGTCTTGTTTTCAGACCAATATGAATTATGCAAAAACGCAAAGATGCAGAAGCAAGTTCTACATGTTGTTTGATTTGGCATGTCGTACTGAATTGACCTGGCAAGAAATGTCGATTGTAGGCTTCACCGTTCTCGAGAAATAGGCAGAAATGCAAAAGTTGTCACTGTTGCGCCCCCATCTGGCCGAGTGAGGTGTCCTTTACAGTTTAGGCAGAGGGTCAGAGCACAAATGTATCACCCAAATTTGATTTAGATTGGTCATTGAGAAGCCTGTGAAATGCCTGCTTGATTTTGATTGGCTGATGGCGGCCACTCTTTAAGGAATAATTACTGCCATTGTAGGTGACTGACCACAGGCTGCTTCCTAGTACATATCTACCAAATTTCAGTTAGATTGGCAAAGGCAGTCAGGAGATATTGCCAGTTTTTAGTTGTAGCGCCCCCTATTGACGAAATGCGGCCCGCCTCGGACCGTGTCCCCAGAATGGTGTAGGGAGGTAGCATTTCAAATTTGGTCAAGGTAGGCCAAGGCACGGCCAAGTTATAGCCGTCAGACCAAAACGGGCCAAATTTGGACATTGTTTGGGCGTGGCTAATGGCCGTAGGATATAAAAATGTCTGAATTTTGTGGATAATTCTTGATCAGCAGAGAATTCTGATTCGTCTGACACCTCATTTGTCTGATTTGGTAGGACAAGCCAGGACTTTAAGGAAAAAGTAGGATTGGCAAATTATGCAAATTAGCAAAAAATCTAAGTAGGCGGAGCTTCATAGTCCAAATGGCAAGTTGGTAGGGCTTTGCTGTCTGTATATGTAGAACAAAGAATTTCGATTGTAGGTCTAACAGGACAGGAGATATCGACCGAAACGTGTTGGGGGGCGCTAAGGCGCCCCCATCTGGCTGGCAGGACTGGGTAGGACAACCTGAGTAGTGGGTAGGAATTGACATCATCTGACCAAGTTTGGTTGGTCTAGCTCTTACAGTTTAGGCTGTACATTCAGTTTTAGGGCAGAAAAATAATAATAATAATAATAACTAGAAACTGCAGGCAGTTACTGAAGGGTCCAAAGGGTATGACAAGTAGGACAGGTAGGACAGGTAGGACAACAGATGGTTTGAGTAGAAGGTAGAAATCAGGATGGAGATTGTTGAGTGTCCGTCTAACAGGTCAGGAAATGTAGGACAGAATGTAGGACCCTGTGGTGTAGTGCCTGAACCTGACTGAATGTAATGTTTTGGTGAGATAGTCTGAGTAGTAGGTAGAAATCAGGATATAGACTAGTTAGTATCGGTCTAACAGGTCAGCAAATGCAGGACAGAATGTAGAACCCTGTGGTGGAGTGCCTTAGCCTGACTTAATACATGTTTTGGGTCAGATGGCCTGACTAGTTGGTAGATTTAGGGACCTTCATACCTGGTCTGGTAAGTGTAGATATTACATAGTTGCTTTTTTATACTGCCTGTGTAAACATAGGCTGTGTTGCATATTCTTAACAAAGTGCTGAGTTGCGGGAGTGTGACATGTAACAGCAGTAATATCATGCTGTATGCTATTCTAGGATGTATATTTAGACAGGAGAAAGGCTAAAAGTATTGAAGGCATTATTGAAATGGAGCGCTGACTCCACCTGCTGGCCAATTTATTATAAAATTGTAATTGCTGTAGTGTACACAGCCTGAAGAAAGATTAAAGTTTGAAAGATTTGTAAAAGTCAAATGGCAGGAGAATATAAGCAGATTAAAAATATGGACTTAGATGAAGGTTAAGGTGATTAATATTTTAATTTTTAAATAAACAATAAGCAGATTTCAGCTGCATTAACCAAGGTTGGTCTTAGACATATTATGACAGTGGCTGTAGTGCCCCCGTTTGACTGATTGCCACCAAACTTGGAAGGTCTTTTGCAGCTTGGCTGAGGCAGTCTAGTAACACAGCCGTGCATCAAATTTTGTGAGGATTGGATGAAGCATGCCAGAGATATAGCTATTTGAATGAAATAGGCATGGAAACAGTGTGGCCAGCAGGTGGAGTCAGCGCTCCATTTTAGAAATTGTATTCAATACTTTCAGGCCTTCTTATGTGTAAATTAAGTCTGATAATGTTCTATGAGGCAAATTGGTGAAAAATGAAAGTGAATAAAAAATATGGACTCAGGTGAAGGGAAAGGTAACAATTCTTTCAAGGTTTTATGAGAAATAAGGACATTTCAGCTGAATTTGCTAAGGTGGGTCTTAGACATATATGGACAGTGGCTGTAGCGCCCCTGTTTGACCGATTGGCACCAATATTGGAGGGTCTGTCTGAGGTCCCTTACTACATTAGGCCGTCAAATTTGATGAGGATTGGCTGAAGCACGGCTGAGATTCAGATGGTTGATTGAAATGAGCATGGATATGGTGCAGGTTTGTTGTAGCTGGTGGCCATAGCATACAGGTCAAGATATTTTTATGAATTATCCATAAGGGCAATGTCCTGATTGATGTACTACCAGAATGACCTACTTGGGCTGGATATTGTAGAAGTTACAGTAATATGTTATTTATTAAGTTATTAAACATCACAAGGGAATGAAAATGACTATCATTGGGCATTGCATATGTCTTGATTTGGCATGACTCACAGAACTGGCAGTACAAAATATTTTAACCAGTAATATGTCACTAGAACAGAAATGAGATAAATGTAAGTTGAACTGATTTTCAAGGTTTATACAGACATGTTATATTGTTGTAGCGCCCCCGTTTGACCGATCGGCACCAAATTTGGAGGGCCCTTCCGGACTACTATTCTACAGGATATATTAAAGTTTGGTGATGATTGGCTGAGGCAGGCCTGAGATATAGCTGTCTGATTGAATTGGGCATGGCACCTGTATGGTTTGTGTGTGGCTGGTGACTATACCTCATGGAAAGTTTATGATTTTTTTATGAATTATTTATTATGACTGTCTCCTGATTTAAATGATACCAGATTTGTGTAGGTTTGGTGAAAATCCTAGGAGGTTAACGAAATGTCTTGTTTTCAGACCAATATGAATTATGCAAAAACGCAAAGATGCAGAAGCAAGTTCTACATGTTGTTTGATTTGGCATGTCGTACTTAATTGACCGGGCAACAATTAGACTGCCATAACAGGATGGAGATTTAGCGTAGCTCTAATGTGACAGGAGATGTAGGGCAAACCGTAGAGGAGGATACTAAAAAGTCAGACAGAACTACAGGTCAGCAGATGTCAGACAGAACAGAACTTGTTTAGGTCAGATGGTTTGAGTAGAAGGTAGAAATCATGATGTAGATTGTTGAGTGTCGGTCTAACAGGTCAGGAAATGTAGGACAGAATGTAGAACCCTGTGGTGTAGTGCCTGAACCTGACTGAATGCATTGTTTTGGTCAGATGGTCTCAGTAGTAGGTAGAAATCAGGATATAGATTAGTTAGTATCGGTCTAACAGGTCAGCAAATGTAGGACAGAATGTAGAACCCTGTGGTGGAGTGCCTTAGCCTGACTGAATGCATGGTTTGGGTCAGATGGCCTGACTAGTTGGTAGATTTAGGGACCTTCATACCTGGTCTGGTAAGTCTAGATATTACAGAGTTTTCTTTTTTATACTGCCTGTGTAAACATAGGCTGTGTTGCATATTCTTAACAAAGTGCTGAGTTGCGTATTGTGACATGTAACAGCAGTAATATCATGCTGTATCATATTCTAGGTTATACATTTAGACAGGAGAAAGGCTAAAAGTATTGAAGGCATTATTGAAATGGAGCGCTGACTCCACCTGCTGGCCAATTTATTATAAAATTGTAATTGCTGCAGTGTACACAGCCTGAAGAAAGATTGAAGTTTGAAAGATTTGTAAAAGTCAAATGGCAGGAAAATATAAGCAGATTAAAAATATGGACTTAGATGAAGGGAAAGGTGATTAATTTTTTAATTTTTAAATAAACGATAAGCAGATTTCAGCTGCATTAACCAAGGTTGGTCTTAGACATATTAGGACAGTGGCTGTAGTGCCCCCGTTTGACCGATTGCCACCAAACTTGGAAGGTCTTTCTGAAGTCTAGTAACACAGATGTGCGTCAAATTTTGTGAGGATTGGATGAAGCATGCCAGAGATATAGCTATTTTAATGAAATGGGCATGGAAACAGTGTGGCCAGCAGGTGGAGTCAGCGCTCCATTTTAGAAATTGTATTCAATACTTTCAGGCCTTCTTATGTGTAAATTAAGTCTGATAATGTTCTATGAGGCAAATCGGTGAAAAATGAAAGTGAATAAGAAATATGGACTCAGGTGAAGGGAAAGGTAACAATTCTTTCAAGGTTTTATGAGAAATAAGGACATTTCAGCTGAATTTGCTAAGGTGGGTCTTAGAAATATATGGACAGTGGCTGTAGCGCCCCCATTTGACCGATTGGAACCAAAATTGGAGGGTCTGTCTGAGGTCCCTTACTACATTAGGCCGTCAAATTTGATGAGGATTGGCTGAAGCACAGCTGAGCTTTAGATGGTTGATTGAAATGAGCATGGATATGGTGCAGGTTTGTTGTAGCTGGTGGCCATAGCGTACAGGTTAAGATATTTTTATGAATTATCCATAATGGCAATGTCCTGATTGATGTACTACCAGAATGACCTACTTGGGCTGAACATTGTAGAAGTTACAGTAATATGTTATTTATTAAGTTTTTAAACATCACAAGGGAATGAAAATGACTATCATTGGGCATTGCATATGTCTTGATTTGGCATGACTCACAGAACTGGCAGTACAAAATATTTTAACCAGTAACATGTCACTAGAACAGAAATGAGATAAATGTAAGTTGAACTGATTTTCAAGGTTTATACAGACATGTTATGTTGTTGTAGCGCCCCCGTTTGACCGATCGGCACCAAATTTGGAGGGCCCTTCCGGACTACTATTCTACAGGATATATTAAAGTTTGGTGATGATTGGCTGAGGCAGGCCTGAGATATAGCTGTCTGATTGAATTGGGCATGGCACCTGTATGGTTTGTGTGTGGCTGGTGACTATACCTCATGGAAAGTTTATGATTTTTTTTATGAATTATTTATTATGACTGTCTCCTGATTTAAATGATACCAGATTTGTGTAGGTTTGGTGAAAATCCTAGGAGGTTAACGAAATGTCTTGTTTTCAGACCAATATGAATTATGCAAAAACGCAAAGATGCAGAAGCAAGTTCTACATGTTGTTTGATTTGGCATGTCGTACTGAATTGACCTGGCAAGAAATGTCGATTGTAGGCTTCACCGTTCTCGAGAAATAGGCAGAAATGCAAAAGTTGTCACTGTTGCGCCCCCATCTGGCCGAGTGAGGTGTCCTTTACAGTTTAGGCAGAGGGTCAGAGCACAAATGTATCACCCAAATTTGATTTAGATTGGTCATTGAGAAGCCTGTGAAATGCCTGCTTGATTTTGATTGGCTGATGGCGGCCACTCTTTAAGGAATAATTACTGCCATTGTAGGTGACTGACCACAGGCTGCTTCCTAGTACATATCTACCAAATTTCAGTTAGATTGGCAAAGGCAGTCAGGAGATATTGCCAGTTTTTAGTTGTAGCGCCCCCTATTGACGAAATGCGGCCCGCCTCGGACCGTGTCCCCAGAATGGTGTAGGGAGGTAGCATTTCAAATTTGGTCAAGGTAGGCCAAGGCACGGCCAAGTTATAGCCGTCAGACCAAAACGGGCCAAATTTGGACATTGTTTGGGCGTGGCTAATGGCCGTAGGATATAAAAATGTCTGAATTTTGTGGATAATTCTTGATCAGCAGAGAATTCTGATTCGTCTGACACCTCATTTGTCTGATTTGGTAGGACAAGCCAGGACTTTAAGGAAAAAGTAGGATTGGCAAATTATGCAAATTAGCAAAAAATCTAAGTAGGCGGAGCTTCATAGTCCAAATGGCAAGTTGGTAGGGCTTTGCTGTCTGTATATGTAGAACAAAGAATTTCGATTGTAGGTCTAACAGGACAGGAGATATCGACCGAAACGTGTTGGGGGGCGCTAAGGCGCCCCCATCTGGCTGGCAGGACTGGGTAGGACAACCTGAGTAGTGGGTAGGAATTGACATCATCTGACCAAGTTTGGTTGGTCTAGCTCTTACAGTTTAGGCTGTACATTCAGTTTTAGGGCAGAAAAATAATAATAATAACTAGAAACTGCAGGCAGTTACTGAAGGGTCCAAAGGGTATGACAAGTAGGACAGGTAGGACAGGTAGGACAACAGAAGGTAGAAATCAGGATGGAGATTGTTGAGTGTCCGTCTAACAGGTCAGGAAATGTAGGACAGAATGTAGGACCCTGTGGTGTAGTGCCTGAACCTGACTGAATGCAATGTTTTGGTGAGATAGTCTGAGTAGTAGGTAGAAATCAGGATATAGACTAGTTAGTATCGGTCTAACAGGTCAGCAAATGCAGGACAGAATGTAGAACCCTGTGGTGGAGTGCCTTAGCCTGACTTAATACATGTTTTGGGTCAGATGGCCTGACTAGTTGGTAGATTTAGGGACCTTCATACCTGGTCTGGTAAGTGTAGATATTACATAGTTGCTTTTTTATACTGCCTGTGTAAACATAGGCTGTGTTGCATATTCTTAACAAAGTGCTGAGTTGCGGGAGTGTGACATGTAACAGCAGTAATATCATGCTGTATGCTATTCTAGGATGTATATTTAGACAGGAGAAAGGCTAAAAGTATTGAAGGCATTATTGAAATGGAGCGCTGACTCCACCTGCTGGCCAATTTATTATAAAATTGTAATTGCTGTAGTGTACACAGCCTGAAGAAAGATTAAAGTTTGAAAGATTTGTAAAAGTCAAATGGCAGGAGAATATAAGCAGATTAAAAATATGGACTTAGATGAAGGGAAAGGTGATTAATATTTTAATTTTTAAATAAACAATAAGCAGATTTCAGCTGCATTAACCAAGGTTGGTCTTAGACATATTATGACAGTGGCTGTAGTGCCCCCGTTTGACTGATTGCCACCAAACTTGGAAGGTCTTTTGCAGCTTGGCTGAGGCAGTCTAGTAACACAGCCGTGCATCAAATTTTGTGAGGATTGGATGAAGCATGCCAGAGATATAGCTATTTGAATGAAATAGGCATGGAAACAGTGTGGCCAGCAGGTGGAGTCAGCGCTCCATTTTAGAAATTGTATTCAATACTTTCAGGCCTTCTTATGTGTAAATTAAGTCTGATAATGTTCTATGAGGCAAATTGGTGAAAAATGAAAGTGAATAAAAAATATGGACTCAGGTGAAGGGAAAGGTAACAATTCTTTCAAGGTTTTATGAGAAATAAGGACATTTCAGCTGAATTTGCTAAGGTGGGTCTTAGACATATATGGACAGTGGCTGTAGCGCCCCTGTTTGACCGATTGGCACCAATATTGGAGGGTCTGTCTGAGGTCCCTTACTACATTAGGCCGTCAAATTTGATGAGGATTGGCTGAAGCACGGCTGAGATTTAGATGGTTGATTGAAATGAGCATGGATATGGTGCAGGTTTGTTGTAGCTGGTGGCCATAGCATACAGGTCAAGATATTTTTATGAATTATCCATAAGGGCAATGTCCTGATTGATGTACTACCAGAATGACCTACTTGGGCTGGATATTGTAGAAGTTACAGTAATATGTTATTTATTAAGTTATTAAACATCACAAGGGAATGAAAATGACTATCATTGGGCATTGCATATGTCTTGATTTGGCATGACTCACAGAACTGGCAGTACAAAATATTTTAACCAGTAATATGTCACTAGAACAGAAATGAGATAAATGTAAGTTGAACTGATTTTCAAGGTTTATACAGACATGTTATATTGTTGTAGCGCCCCCGTTTGACCGATCGGCACCAAATTTGGAGGGCCCTTCCGGACTACTATTCTACAGGATATATTAAAGTTTGGTGATGATTGGCTGAGGCAGGCCTGAGATATAGCTGTCTGATTGAATTGGGCATGGCACCTGTATGGTTTGTGTGTGGCTGGTGACTATACCTCATGGAAAGTTTATGATTTTTTTATGAATTATTTATTATGACTGTCTCCTGATTTAAATGATACCAGATTTGTGTAGGTTTGGTGAAAATCCTAGGAGGTTAACGAAATGTCTTGTTTTCAGACCAATATGAATTATGCAAAAACGCAAAGATGCAGAAGCAAGTTCTACATGTTGTTTGATTTGGCATGTCGTACTTAATTGACCGGGCAACAATTAGACTGCCATAACAGGATGGAGATTTAGCGTAGCTCTAATGTGACAGGAGATGTAGGGCAAACCGTAGAGGAGGATACTAAAAAGTCAGACAGAACTACAGGTCAGCAGATGTCAGACAGAACAGAACTTGTTTAGGTCAGATGGTTTGAGTAGAAGGTAGAAATCATGATGTAGATTGTTGAGTGTCGGTCTAACAGGTCAGGAAATGTAGGACAGAATGTAGAACCCTGTGGTGTAGTGCCTGAACCTGACTGAATGCATTGTTTTGGTCAGATGGTCTCAGTAGTAGGTAGAAATCAGGATATAGATTAGTTAGTATCGGTCTAACAGGTCAGCAAATGTAGGACAGAATGTAGAACCCTGTGGTGGAGTGCCTTAGCCTGACTGAATGCATGGTTTGGGTCAGATGGCCTGACTAGTTGGTAGATTTAGGGACCTTCATACCTGGTCTGGTAAGTCTAGATATTACAGAGTTTTCTTTTTTATACTGCCTGTGTAAACATAGGCTGTGTTGCATATTCTTAACAAAGTGCTGAGTTGCGTATTGTGACATGTAACAGCAGTAATATCATGCTGTATCATATTCTAGGTTATACATTTAGACAGGAGAAAGGCTAAAAGTATTGAAGGCATTATTGAAATGGAGCGCTGACTCCACCTGCTGGCCAATTTATTATAAAATTGTAATTGCTGCAGTGTACACAGCCTGAAGAAAGATTGAAGTTTGAAAGATTTGTAAAAGTCAAATGGCAGGAAAATATAAGCAGATTAAAAATATGGACTTAGATGAAGGGAAAGGTGATTAATTTTTTAATTTTTAAATAAACGATAAGCAGATTTCAGCTGCATTAACCAAGGTTGGTCTTAGACATATTAGGACAGTGGCTGTAGTGCCCCCGTTTGACCGATTGCCACCAAACTTGGAAGGTCTTTCTGAAGTCTAGTAACACAGATGTGCGTCAAATTTTGTGAGGATTGGATGAAGCATGCCAGAGATATAGCTATTTTAATAAAATGGGCATGGAAACAGTGTGGCCAGCAGGTGGAGTCAGCGCTCCATTTTAGAAATTGTATTCAATACTTTCAGGCCTTCTTATGTGTAAATTAAGTCTGATAATGTTCTATGAGGCAAATCGGTGAAAAATGAAAGTGAATAAGAAATATGGACTCAGGTGAAGGGAAAGGTAACAATTCTTTCAAGGTTTTATGAGAAATAAGGACATTTCAGCTGAATTTGCTAAGGTGGGTCTTAGAAATATATGGACAGTGGCTGTAGCGCCCCCATTTGACCGATTGGAACCAAAATTGGAGGGTCTGTCTGAGGTCCCTTACTACATTAGGCCGTCAAATTTGATGAGGATTGGCTGAAGCACAGCTGAGCTTTAGATGGTTGATTGAAATGAGCATGGATATGGTGCAGGTTTGTTGTAGCTGGTGGCCATAGCGTACAGGTTAAGATATTTTTATGAATTATCCATAATGGCAATGTCCTGATTGATGTACTACCAGAATGACCTACTTGGGCTGAACATTGTAGAAGTTACAGTAATATGTTATTTATTAAGTTTTTAAACATCACAAGGGAATGAAAATGACTATCATTGGGCATTGCATATGTCTTGATTTGGCATGACTCACAGAACTGGCAGTACAAAATATTTTAACCAGTAACATGTCACTAGAACAGAAATGAGATAAATGTAAGTTGAACTGATTTTCAAGGTTTATACAGACATGTTATGTTGTTGTAGCGCCCCCGTTTGACCGATCGGCACCAAATTTGGAGGGCCCTTCCGGACTACTATTCTACAGGATATATTAAAGTTTGGTGATGATTGGCTGAGGCAGGCCTGAGATATAGCTGTCTGATTGAATTGGGCATGGCACCTGTATGGTTTGTGTGTGGCTGGTGACTATACCTCATGGAAAGTTTATGATTTTTTTATGAATTATTTATTATGACTGTCTCCTGATTTAAATGATACCAGATTTGTGTAGGTTTGGTGAAAATCCTAGGAGGTTAACGAAATGTCTTGTTTTCAGACCAATATGAATTATGCAAAAACGCAAAGATGCAGAAGCAAGTTCTACATGTTGTTTGATTTGGCATGTCGTACTGAATTGACCTGGCAAGAAATGTCGATTGTAGGCTTCACCGTTCTCGAGAAATAGGCAGAAATGCAAAAGTTGTCACTGTTGCGCCCCCATCTGGCCGAGTGAGGTGTCCTTTACAGTTTAGGCAGAGGGTCAGAGCACAAATGTATCACCCAAATTTGATTTAGATTGGTCATTGAGAAGCCTGTGAAATGCCTGCTTGATTTTGATTGGCTGATGGCGGCCACTCTTTAAGGAATAATTACTGCCATTGTAGGTGACTGACCACAGGCTGCTTCCTAGTACATATCTACCAAATTTCAGTTAGATTGGCAAAGGCAGTCAGGAGATATTGCCAGTTTTTAGTTGTAGCGCCCCCTATTGACGAAATGCGGCCCGCCTCGGACCGTGTCCCCAGAATGGTGTAGGGAGGTAGCATTTCAAATTTGGTCAAGGTAGGCCAAGGCACGGCCAAGTTATAGCCGTCAGACCAAAACGGGCCAAATTTGGACATTGTTTGGGCGTGGCTAATGGCCGTAGGATATAAAAATGTCTGAATTTTGTGGATAATTCTTGATCAGCAGAGAATTCTGATTCGTCTGACACCTCATTTGTCTGATTTGGTAGGACAAGCCAGGACTTTAAGGAAAAAGTAGGATTGGCAAATTATGCAAATTAGCAAAAAATCTAAGTAGGCGGAGCTTCATAGTCCAAATGGCAAGTTGGTAGGGCTTTGCTGTCTGTATATGTAGAACAAAGAATTTCGATTGTAGGTCTAACAGGACAGGAGATATCGACCGAAACGTGTTGGGGGGCGCTAAGGCGCCCCCATCTGGCTGGCAGGACTGGGTAGGACAACCTGAGTAGTGGGTAGGAATTGACATCATCTGACCAAGTTTGGTTGGTCTAGCTCTTACAGTTTAGGCTGTACATTCAGTTTTAGGGCAGAAAAATAATAATAATAATAATAATAATAATAATCCTAAGAAAAACAATAATGGTCCATAAGGACTTCGTCCTTTGGACCCTTAATAATAATAATCCTAAGAAAAACAATAATGGTCCATAAGGACTTCGTCCTTTGGACCCTTAATAACTAGAAACTGCAGGCAGTTACTGAAGGGTCCAAAGGGTATGACAAGTAGGACAGGTAGGACAGGTAGGACAACAGATGGTTTGAGTAGAAGGTAGAAATCAGGATGGAGATTGTTGAGTGTCCGTCTAACAGGTCAGGAAATGTAGGACAGAATGTAGGACCCTGTGGTGTAGTGCCTGAACCTGACTGAATGTAATGTTTTGGTGAGATAGTCTGAGTAGTAGGTAGAAATCAGGATATAGACTAGTTAGTATCGGTCTAACAGGTCAGCAAATGCAGGACAGAATGTAGAACCCTGTGGTGGAGTGCCTTAGCCTGACTTAATACATGTTTTGGGTCAGATGGCCTGACTAGTTGGTAGATTTAGGGACCTTCATACCTGGTCTGGTAAGTGTAGATATTACATAGTTGCTTTTTTATACTGCCTGTGTAAACATAGGCTGTGTTGCATATTCTTAACAAAGTGCTGAGTTGCGGGAGTGTGACATGTAACAGCAGTAATATCATGCTGTATGCTATTCTAGGATGTATATTTAGACAGGAGAAAGGCTAAAAGTATTGAAGGCATTATTGAAATGGAGCGCTGACTCCACCTGCTGGCCAATTTATTATAAAATTGTAATTGCTGTAGTGTACACAGCCTGAAGAAAGATTAAAGTTTGAAAGATTTGTAAAAGTCAAATGGCAGGAGAATATAAGCAGATTAAAAATATGGACTTAGATGAAGGTTAAGGTGATTAATATTTTAATTTTTAAATAAACAATAAGCAGATTTCAGCTGCATTAACCAAGGTTGGTCTTAGACATATTATGACAGTGGCTGTAGTGCCCCCGTTTGACTGATTGCCACCAAACTTGGAAGGTCTTTTGCAGCTTGGCTGAGGCAGTCTAGTAACACAGCCGTGCATCAAATTTTGTGAGGATTGGATGAAGCATGCCAGAGATATAGCTATTTGAATGAAATAGGCATGGAAACAGTGTGGCCAGCAGGTGGAGTCAGCGCTCCATTTTAGAAATTGTATTCAATACTTTCAGGCCTTCTTATGTGTAAATTAAGTCTGATAATGTTCTATGAGGCAAATTGGTGAAAAATGAAAGTGAATAAAAAATATGGACTC
The DNA here is from genome assembly GCF_048594095.1 of Paramormyrops kingsleyae. Lineage (NCBI taxonomy): Eukaryota > Metazoa > Chordata > Actinopteri > Osteoglossiformes > Mormyridae > Paramormyrops > Paramormyrops kingsleyae. The sequence goes on from NC_132798.1 coordinate 44,442,116, forward strand.
AGGTGAAGGGAAAGGTAACAATTCTTTCAAGGTTTTATGAGAAATAAGGACATTTCAGCTGAATTTGCTAAGGTGGGTCTTAGACATATATGGACAGTGGCTGTAGCGCCCCTGTTTGACCGATTGGCACCAATATTGGAGGGTCTGTCTGAGGTCCCTTACTACATTAGGCCGTCAAATTTGATGAGGATTGGCTGAAGCACGGCTGAGATTCAGATGGTTGATTGAAATGAGCATGGATATGGTGCAGGTTTGTTGTAGCTGGTGGCCATAGCATACAGGTCAAGATATTTTTATGAATTATCCATAAGGGCAATGTCCTGATTGATGTACTACCAGAATGACCTACTTGGGCTGGATATTGTAGAAGTTACAGTAATATGTTATTTATTAAGTTATTAAACATCACAAGGGAATGAAAATGACTATCATTGGGCATTGCATATGTCTTGATTTGGCATGACTCACAGAACTGGCAGTACAAAATATTTTAACCAGTAATATGTCACTAGAACAGAAATGAGATAAATGTAAGTTGAACTGATTTTCAAGGTTTATACAGACATGTTATATTGTTGTAGCGCCCCCGTTTGACCGATCGGCACCAAATTTGGAGGGCCCTTCCGGACTACTATTCTACAGGATATATTAAAGTTTGGTGATGATTGGCTGAGGCAGGCCTGAGATATAGCTGTCTGATTGAATTGGGCATGGCACCTGTATGGTTTGTGTGTGGCTGGTGACTATACCTCATGGAAAGTTTATGATTTTTTTATGAATTATTTATTATGACTGTCTCCTGATTTAAATGATACCAGATTTGTGTAGGTTTGGTGAAAATCCTAGGAGGTTAACGAAATGTCTTGTTTTCAGACCAATATGAATTATGCAAAAACGCAAAGATGCAGAAGCAAGTTCTACATGTTGTTTGATTTGGCATGTCGTACTTAATTGACCGGGCAACAATTAGACTGCCATAACAGGATGGAGATTTAGCGTAGCTCTAATGTGACAGGAGATGTAGGGCAAACCGTAGAGGAGGATACTAAAAAGTCAGACAGAACTACAGGTCAGCAGATGTCAGACAGAACAGAACTTGTTTAGGTCAGATGGTTTGAGTAGAAGGTAGAAATCATGATGTAGATTGTTGAGTGTCGGTCTAACAGGTCAGGAAATGTAGGACAGAATGTAGAACCCTGTGGTGTAGTGCCTGAACCTGACTGAATGCATTGTTTTGGTCAGATGGTCTCAGTAGTAGGTAGAAATCAGGATATAGATTAGTTAGTATCGGTCTAACAGGTCAGCAAATGTAGGACAGAATGTAGAACCCTGTGGTGGAGTGCCTTAGCCTGACTGAATGCATGGTTTGGGTCAGATGGCCTGACTAGTTGGTAGATTTAGGGACCTTCATACCTGGTCTGGTAAGTCTAGATATTACAGTTTTCTTTTTTATACTGCCTGTGTAAACATAGGCTGTGTTGCATATTCTTAACAAAGTGCTGAGTTGCGTATTGTGACATGTAACAGCAGTAATATCATGCTGTATCATATTCTAGGTTATACATTTAGACAGGAGAAAGGCTAAAAGTATTGAAGGCATTATTGAAATGGAGCGCTGACTCCACCTGCTGGCCAATTTATTATAAAATTGTAATTGCTGCAGTGTACACAGCCTGAAGAAAGATTGAAGTTTGAAAGATTTGTAAAAGTCAAATGGCAGGAAAATATAAGCAGATTAAAAATATGGACTTAGATGAAGGGAAAGGTGATTAATTTTTTAATTTTTAAATAAACGATAAGCAGATTTCAGCTGCATTAACCAAGGTTGGTCTTAGACATATTAGGACAGTGGCTGTAGTGCCCCCGTTTGACCGATTGCCACCAAACTTGGAAGGTCTTTCTGAAGTCTAGTAACACAGATGTGCGTCAAATTTTGTGAGGATTGGATGAAGCATGCCAGAGATATAGCTATTTTAATGAAATGGGCATGGAAACAGTGTGGCCAGCAGGTGGAGTCAGCGCTCCATTTTAGAAATTGTATTCAATACTTTCAGGCCTTCTTATGTGTAAATTAAGTCTGATAATGTTCTATGAGGCAAATCGGTGAAAAATGAAAGTGAATAAGAAATATGGACTCAGGTGAAGGGAAAGGTAACAATTCTTTCAAGGTTTTATGAGAAATAAGGACATTTCAGCTGAATTTGCTAAGGTGGGTCTTAGAAATATATGGACAGTGGCTGTAGCGCCCCCATTTGACCGATTGGAACCAAAATTGGAGGGTCTGTCTGAGGTCCCTTACTACATTAGGCCGTCAAATTTGATGAGGATTGGCTGAAGCACAGCTGAGCTTTAGATGGTTGATTGAAATGAGCATGGATATGGTGCAGGTTTGTTGTAGCTGGTGGCCATAGCGTACAGGTTAAGATATTTTTATGAATTATCCATAATGGCAATGTCCTGATTGATGTACTACCAGAATGACCTACTTGGGCTGAACATTGTAGAAGTTACAGTAATATGTTATTTATTAAGTTTTTAAACATCACAAGGGAATGAAAATGACTATCATTGGGCATTGCATATGTCTTGATTTGGCATGACTCACAGAACTGGCAGTACAAAATATTTTAACCAGTAACATGTCACTAGAACAGAAATGAGATAAATGTAAGTTGAACTGATTTTCAAGGTTTATACAGACATGTTATGTTGTTGTAGCGCCCCCGTTTGACCGATCGGCACCAAATTTGGAGGGCCCTTCCGGACTACTATTCTACAGGATATATTAAAGTTTGGTGATGATTGGCTGAGGCAGGCCTGAGATATAGCTGTCTGATTGAATTGGGCATGGCACCTGTATGGTTTGTGTGTGGCTGGTGACTATACCTCATGGAAAGTTTATGATTTTTTTTATGAATTATTTATTATGACTGTCTCCTGATTTAAATGATACCAGATTTGTGTAGGTTTGGTGAAAATCCTAGGAGGTTAACGAAATGTCTTGTTTTCAGACCAATATGAATTATGCAAAAACGCAAAGATGCAGAAGCAAGTTCTACATGTTGTTTGATTTGGCATGTCGTACTGAATTGACCTGGCAAGAAATGTCGATTGTAGGCTTCACCGTTCTCGAGAAATAGGCAGAAATGCAAAAGTTGTCACTGTTGCGCCCCCATCTGGCCGAGTGAGGTGTCCTTTACAGTTTAGGCAGAGGGTCAGAGCACAAATGTATCACCCAAATTTGATTTAGATTGGTCATTGAGAAGCCTGTGAAATGCCTGCTTGATTTTGATTGGCTGATGGCGGCCACTCTTTAAGGAATAATTACTGCCATTGTAGGTGACTGACCACAGGCTGCTTCCTAGTACATATCTACCAAATTTCAGTTAGATTGGCAAAGGCAGTCAGGAGATATTGCCAGTTTTTAGTTGTAGCGCCCCCTATTGACGAAATGCGGCCCGCCTCGGACCGTGTCCCCAGAATGGTGTAGGGAGGTAGCATTTCAAATTTGGTCAAGGTAGGCCAAGGCACGGCCAAGTTATAGCCGTCAGACCAAAACGGGCCAAATTTGGACATTGTTTGGGCGTGGCTAATGGCCGTAGGATATAAAAATGTCTGAATTTTGTGGATAATTCTTGATCAGCAGAGAATTCTGATTCGTCTGACACCTCATTTGTCTGATTTGGTAGGACAAGCCAGGACTTTAAGGAAAAAGTAGGATTGGCAAATTATGCAAATTAGCAAAAAATCTAAGTAGGCGGAGCTTCATAGTCCAAATGGCAAGTTGGTAGGGCTTTGCTGTCTGTATATGTAGAACAAAGAATTTCGATTGTAGGTCTAACAGGACAGGAGATATCGACCGAAACGTGTTGGGGGGCGCTAAGGCGCCCCCATCTGGCTGGCAGGACTGGGTAGGACAACCTGAGTAGTGGGTAGGAATTGACATCATCTGACCAAGTTTGGTTGGTCTAGCTCTTACAGTTTAGGCTGTACATTCAGTTTTAGGGCAGAAAAATAATAATAATAATAATAATAATAACTAGAAACTGCAGGCAGTTACTGAAGGGTCCAAAGGGTATGACAAGTAGGACAGGTAGGACAGGTAGGACAACAGATGGTTTGAGTAGAAGGTAGAAATCAGGATGGAGATTGTTGAGTGTCCGTCTAACAGGTCAGGAAATGTAGGACAGAATGTAGGACCCTGTGGTGTAGTGCCTGAACCTGACTGAATGTAATGTTTTGGTGAGATAGTCTGAGTAGTAGGTAGAAATCAGGATATAGACTAGTTAGTATCGGTCTAACAGGTCAGCAAATGCAGGACAGAATGTAGAACCCTGTGGTGGAGTGCCTTAGCCTGACTTAATACATGTTTTGGGTCAGATGGCCTGACTAGTTGGTAGATTTAGGGACCTTCATACCTGGTCTGGTAAGTGTAGATATTACATAGTTGCTTTTTTATACTGCCTGTGTAAACATAGGCTGTGTTGCATATTCTTAACAAAGTGCTGAGTTGCGGGAGTGTGACATGTAACAGCAGTAATATCATGCTGTATGCTATTCTAGGATGTATATTTAGACAGGAGAAAGGCTAAAAGTATTGAAGGCATTATTGAAATGGAGCGCTGACTCCACCTGCTGGCCAATTTATTATAAAATTGTAATTGCTGTAGTGTACACAGCCTGAAGAAAGATTAAAGTTTGAAAGATTTGTAAAAGTCAAATGGCAGGAGAATATAAGCAGATTAAAAATATGGACTTAGATGAAGGTTAAGGTGATTAATATTTTAATTTTTAAATAAACAATAAGCAGATTTCAGCTGCATTAACCAAGGTTGGTCTTAGACATATTATGACAGTGGCTGTAGTGCCCCCGTTTGACTGATTGCCACCAAACTTGGAAGGTCTTTTGCAGCTTGGCTGAGGCAGTCTAGTAACACAGCCGTGCATCAAATTTTGTGAGGATTGGATGAAGCATGCCAGAGATATAGCTATTTGAATGAAATAGGCATGGAAACAGTGTGGCCAGCAGGTGGAGTCAGCGCTCCATTTTAGAAATTGTATTCAATACTTTCAGGCCTTCTTATGTGTAAATTAAGTCTGATAATGTTCTATGAGGCAAATTGGTGAAAAATGAAAGTGAATAAAAAATATGGACTCAGGTGAAGGGAAAGGTAACAATTCTTTCAAGGTTTTATGAGAAATAAGGACATTTCAGCTGAATTTGCTAAGGTGGGTCTTAGACATATATGGACAGTGGCTGTAGCGCCCCTGTTTGACCGATTGGCACCAATATTGGAGGGTCTGTCTGAGGTCCCTTACTACATTAGGCCGTCAAATTTGATGAGGATTGGCTGAAGCACGGCTGAGATTCAGATGGTTGATTGAAATGAGCATGGATATGGTGCAGGTTTGTTGTAGCTGGTGGCCATAGCATACAGGTCAAGATATTTTTATGAATTATCCATAAGGGCAATGTCCTGATTGATGTACTACCAGAATGACCTACTTGGGCTGGATATTGTAGAAGTTACAGTAATATGTTATTTATTAAGTTATTAAACATCACAAGGGAATGAAAATGACTATCATTGGGCATTGCATATGTCTTGATTTGGCATGACTCACAGAACTGGCAGTACAAAATATTTTAACCAGTAATATGTCACTAGAACAGAAATGAGATAAATGTAAGTTGAACTGATTTTCAAGGTTTATACAGACATGTTATATTGTTGTAGCGCCCCCGTTTGACCGATCGGCACCAAATTTGGAGGGCCCTTCCGGACTACTATTCTACAGGATATATTAAAGTTTGGTGATGATTGGCTGAGGCAGGCCTGAGATATAGCTGTCTGATTGAATTGGGCATGGCACCTGTATGGTTTGTGTGTGGCTGGTGACTATACCTCATGGAAAGTTTATGATTTTTTTATGAATTATTTATTATGACTGTCTCCTGATTTAAATGATACCAGATTTGTGTAGGTTTGGTGAAAATCCTAGGAGGTTAACGAAATGTCTTGTTTTCAGACCAATATGAATTATGCAAAAACGCAAAGATGCAGAAGCAAGTTCTACATGTTGTTTGATTTGGCATGTCGTACTTAATTGACCGGGCAACAATTAGACTGCCATAACAGGATGGAGATTTAGCGTAGCTCTAATGTGACAGGAGATGTAGGGCAAACCGTAGAGGAGGATACTAAAAAGTCAGACAGAACTACAGGTCAGCAGATGTCAGACAGAACAGAACTTGTTTAGGTCAGATGGTTTGAGTAGAAGGTAGAAATCATGATGTAGATTGTTGAGTGTCGGTCTAACAGGTCAGGAAATGTAGGACAGAATGTAGAACCCTGTGGTGTAGTGCCTGAACCTGACTGAATGCATTGTTTTGGTCAGATGGTCTCAGTAGTAGGTAGAAATCAGGATATAGATTAGTTAGTATCGGTCTAACAGGTCAGCAAATGTAGGACAGAATGTAGAACCCTGTGGTGGAGTGCCTTAGCCTGACTGAATGCATGGTTTGGGTCAGATGGCCTGACTAGTTGGTAGATTTAGGGACCTTCATACCTGGTCTGGTAAGTCTAGATATTACAGAGTTTTCTTTTTTATACTGCCTGTGTAAACATAGGCTGTGTTGCATATTCTTAACAAAGTGCTGAGTTGCGTATTGTGACATGTAACAGCAGTAATATCATGCTGTATCATATTCTAGGTTATACATTTAGACAGGAGAAAGGCTAAAAGTATTGAAGGCATTATTGAAATGGAGCGCTGACTCCACCTGCTGGCCAATTTATTATAAAATTGTAATTGCTGCAGTGTACACAGCCTGAAGAAAGATTGAAGTTTGAAAGATTTGTAAAAGTCAAATGGCAGGAAAATATAAGCAGATTAAAAATATGGACTTAGATGAAGGGAAAGGTGATTAATTTTTTAATTTTTAAATAAACGATAAGCAGATTTCAGCTGCATTAACCAAGGTTGGTCTTAGACATATTAGGACAGTGGCTGTAGTGCCCCCGTTTGACCGATTGCCACCAAACTTGGAAGGTCTTTCTGAAGTCTAGTAACACAGATGTGCGTCAAATTTTGTGAGGATTGGATGAAGCATGCCAGAGATATAGCTATTTTAATGAAATGGGCATGGAAACAGTGTGGCCAGCAGGTGGAGTCAGCGCTCCATTTTAGAAATTGTATTCAATACTTTCAGGCCTTCTTATGTGTAAATTAAGTCTGATAATGTTCTATGAGGCAAATCGGTGAAAAATGAAAGTGAATAAGAAATATGGACTCAGGTGAAGGGAAAGGTAACAATTCTTTCAAGGTTTTATGAGAAATAAGGACATTTCAGCTGAATTTGCTAAGGTGGGTCTTAGAAATATATGGACAGTGGCTGTAGCGCCCCCATTTGACCGATTGGAACCAAAATTGGAGGGTCTGTCTGAGGTCCCTTACTACATTAGGCCGTCAAATTTGATGAGGATTGGCTGAAGCACAGCTGAGCTTTAGATGGTTGATTGAAATGAGCATGGATATGGTGCAGGTTTGTTGTAGCTGGTGGCCATAGCGTACAGGTTAAGATATTTTTATGAATTATCCATAATGGCAATGTCCTGATTGATGTACTACCAGAATGACCTACTTGGGCTGAACATTGTAGAAGTTACAGTAATATGTTATTTATTAAGTTTTTAAACATCACAAGGGAATGAAAATGACTATCATTGGGCATTGCATATGTCTTGATTTGGCATGACTCACAGAACTGGCAGTACAAAATATTTTAACCAGTAACATGTCACTAGAACAGAAATGAGATAAATGTAAGTTGAACTGATTTTCAAGGTTTATACAGACATGTTATGTTGTTGTAGCGCCCCCGTTTGACCGATCGGCACCAAATTTGGAGGGCCCTTCCGGACTACTATTCTACAGGATATATTAAAGTTTGGTGATGATTGGCTGAGGCAGGCCTGAGATATAGCTGTCTGATTGAATTGGGCATGGCACCTGTATGGTTTGTGTGTGGCTGGTGACTATACCTCATGGAAAGTTTATGATTTTTTTTATGAATTATTTATTATGACTGTCTCCTGATTTAAATGATACCAGATTTGTGTAGGTTTGGTGAAAATCCTAGGAGGTTAACGAAATGTCTTGTTTTCAGACCAATATGAATTATGCAAAAACGCAAAGATGCAGAAGCAAGTTCTACATGTTGTTTGATTTGGCATGTCGTACTGAATTGACCTGGCAAGAAATGTCGATTGTAGGCTTCACCGTTCTCGAGAAATAGGCAGAAATGCAAAAGTTGTCACTGTTGCGCCCCCATCTGGCCGAGTGAGGTGTCCTTTACAGTTTAGGCAGAGGGTCAGAGCACAAATGTATCACCCAAATTTGATTTAGATTGGTCATTGAGAAGCCTGTGAAATGCCTGCTTGATTTTGATTGGCTGATGGCGGCCACTCTTTAAGGAATAATTACTGCCATTGTAGGTGACTGACCACAGGCTGCTTCCTAGTACATATCTACCAAATTTCAGTTAGATTGGCAAAGGCAGTCAGGAGATATTGCCAGTTTTTAGTTGTAGCGCCCCCTATTGACGAAATGCGGCCCGCCTCGGACCGTGTCCCCAGAATGGTGTAGGGAGGTAGCATTTCAAATTTGGTCAAGGTAGGCCAAGGCACGGCCAAGTTATAGCCGTCAGACCAAAACGGGCCAAATTTGGACATTGTTTGGGCGTGGCTAATGGCCGTAGGATATAAAAATGTCTGAATTTTGTGGATAATTCTTGATCAGCAGAGAATTCTGATTCGTCTGACACCTCATTTGTCTGATTTGGTAGGACAAGCCAGGACTTTAAGGAAAAAGTAGGATTGGCAAATTATGCAAATTAGCAAAAAATCTAAGTAGGCGGAGCTTCATAGTCCAAATGGCAAGTTGGTAGGGCTTTGCTGTCTGTATATGTAGAACAAAGAATTTCGATTGTAGGTCTAACAGGACAGGAGATATCGACCGAAACGTGTTGGGGGGCGCTAAGGCGCCCCCATCTGGCTGGCAGGACTGGGTAGGACAACCTGAGTAGTGGGTAGGAATTGACATCATCTGACCAAGTTTGGTTGGTCTAGCTCTTACAGTTTAGGCTGTACATTCAGTTTTAGGGCAGAAAAATAATAATAATAATAATAATAATAATAATCCTAAGAAAAACAATAATGGTCCATAAGGACTTCGTCCTTTGGACCCTTAATAATCCTAAGAAAAACAATAATGGTCCATAAGGACTTCGTCCTTTGGACCCTTAACTAGAAACTGCAGGCAGTTACTGAAGGGTCCAAAGGGTATGACAAGTAGGACAGGTAGGACAGGTAGGACAACAGATGGTTTGAGTAGAAGGTAGAAATCAGGATGGAGATTGTTGAGTGTCCGTCTAACAGGTCAGGAAATGTAGGACAGAATGTAGGACCCTGTGGTGTAGTGCCTGAACCTGACTGAATGTAATGTTTTGGTGAGATAGTCTGAGTAGTAGGTAGAAATCAGGATATAGACTAGTTAGTATCGGTCTAACAGGTCAGCAAATGCAGGACAGAATGTAGAACCCTGTGGTGGAGTGCCTTAGCCTGACTTAATACATGTTTTGGGTCAGATGGCCTGACTAGTTGGTAGATTTAGGGACCTTCATACCTGGTCTGGTAAGTGTAGATATTACATAGTTGCTTTTTTATACTGCCTGTGTAAACATAGGCTGTGTTGCATATTCTTAACAAAGTGCTGAGTTGCGGGAGTGTGACATGTAACAGCAGTAATATCATGCTGTATGCTATTCTAGGATGTATATTTAGACAGGAGAAAGGCTAAAAGTATTGAAGGCATTATTGAAATGGAGCGCTGACTCCACCTGCTGGCCAATTTATTATAAAATTGTAATTGCTGTAGTGTACACAGCCTGAAGAAAGATTAAAGTTTGAAAGATTTGTAAAAGTCAAATGGCAGGAGAATATAAGCAGATTAAAAATATGGACTTAGATGAAGGTTAAGGTGATTAATATTTTAATTTTTAAATAAACAATAAGCAGATTTCAGCTGCATTAACCAAGGTTGGTCTTAGACATATTATGACAGTGGCTGTAGTGCCCCCGTTTGACTGATTGCCACCAAACTTGGAAGGTCTTTTGCAGCTTGGCTGAGGCAGTCTAGTAACACAGCCGTGCATCAAATTTTGTGAGGATTGGATGAAGCATGCCAGAGATATAGCTATTTGAATGAAATAGGCATGGAAACAGTGTGGCCAGCAGGTGGAGTCAGCGCTCCATTTTAGAAATTGTATTCAATACTTTCAGGCCTTCTTATGTGTAAATTAAGTCTGATAATGTTCTATGAGGCAAATTGGTGAAAAATGAAAGTGAATAAAAAATATGGACTCAGGTGAAGGGAAAGGTAACAATTCTTTCAAGGTTTTATGAGAAATAAGGACATTTCAGCTGAATTTGCTAAGGTGGGTCTTAGACATATATGGACAGTGGCTGTAGCGCCCCTGTTTGACCGATTGGCACCAATATTGGAGGGTCTGTCTGAGGTCCCTTACTACATTAGGCCGTCAAATTTGATGAGGATTGGCTGAAGCACGGCTGAGATTCAGATGGTTGATTGAAATGAGCATGGATATGGTGCAGGTTTGTTGTAGCTGGTGGCCATAGCATACAGGTCAAGATATTTTTATGAATTATCCATAAGGGCAATGTCCTGATTGATGTACTACCAGAATGACCTACTTGGGCTGGATATTGTAGAAGTTACAGTAATATGTTATTTATTAAGTTATTAAACATCACAAGGGAATGAAAATGACTATCATTGGGCATTGCATATGTCTTGATTTGGCATGACTCACAGAACTGGCAGTACAAAATATTTTAACCAGTAATATGTCACTAGAACAGAAATGAGATAAATGTAAGTTGAACTGATTTTCAAGGTTTATACAGACATGTTATATTGTTGTAGCGCCCCCGTTTGACCGATCGGCACCAAATTTGGAGGGCCCTTCCGGACTACTATTCTACAGGATATATTAAAGTTTGGTGATGATTGGCTGAGGCAGGCCTGAGATATAGCTGTCTGATTGAATTGGGCATGGCACCTGTATGGTTTGTGTGTGGCTGGTGACTATACCTCATGGAAAGTTTATGATTTTTTTATGAATTATTTATTATGACTGTCTCCTGATTTAAATGATACCAGATTTGTGTAGGTTTGGTGAAAATCCTAGGAGGTTAACGAAATGTCTTGTTTTCAGACCAATATGAATTATGCAAAAACGCAAAGATGCAGAAGCAAGTTCTACATGTTGTTTGATTTGGCATGTCGTACTTAATTGACCGGGCAACAATTAGACTGCCATAACAGGATGGAGATTTAGCGTAGCTCTAATGTGACAGGAGATGTAGGGCAAACCGTAGAGGAGGATACTAAAAAGTCAGACAGAACTACAGGTCAGCAGATGTCAGACAGAACAGAACTTGTTTAGGTCAGATGGTTTGAGTAGAAGGTAGAAATCATGATGTAGATTGTTGAGTGTCGGTCTAACAGGTCAGGAAATGTAGGACAGAATGTAGAACCCTGTGGTGTAGTGCCTGAACCTGACTGAATGCATTGTTTTGGTCAGATGGTCTCAGTAGTAGGTAGAAATCAGGATATAGATTAGTTAGTATCGGTCTAACAGGTCAGCAAATGTAGGACAGAATGTAGAACCCTGTGGTGGAGTGCCTTAGCCTGACTGAATGCATGGTTTGGGTCAGATGGCCTGACTAGTTGGTAGATTTAGGGACCTTCATACCTGGTCTGGTAAGTCTAGATATTACAGTTTTCTTTTTTATACTGCCTGTGTAAACATAGGCTGTGTTGCATATTCTTAACAAAGTGCTGAGTTGCGTATTGTGACATGTAACAGCAGTAATATCATGCTGTATCATATTCTAGGTTATACATTTAGACAGGAGAAAGGCTAAAAGTATTGAAGGCATTATTGAAATGGAGCGCTGACTCCACCTGCTGGCCAATTTATTATAAAATTGTAATTGCTGCAGTGTACACAGCCTGAAGAAAGATTGAAGTTTGAAAGATTTGTAAAAGTCAAATGGCAGGAAAATATAAGCAGATTAAAAATATGGACTTAGATGAAGGGAAAGGTGATTAATTTTTTAATTTTTAAATAAACGATAAGCAGATTTCAGCTGCATTAACCAAGGTTGGTCTTAGACATATTAGGACAGTGGCTGTAGTGCCCCCGTTTGACCGATTGCCACCAAACTTGGAAGGTCTTTCTGAAGTCTAGTAACACAGATGTGCGTCAAATTTTGTGAGGATTGGATGAAGCATGCCAGAGATATAGCTATTTTAATGAAATGGGCATGGAAACAGTGTGGCCAGCAGGTGGAGTCAGCGCTCCATTTTAGAAATTGTATTCAATACTTTCAGGCCTTCTTATGTGTAAATTAAGTCTGATAATGTTCTATGAGGCAAATCGGTGAAAAATGAAAGTGAATAAGAAATATGGACTCAGGTGAAGGGAAAGGTAACAATTCTTTCAAGGTTTTATGAGAAATAAGGACATTTCAGCTGAATTTGCTAAGGTGGGTCTTAGAAATATATGGACAGTGGCTGTAGCGCCCCCATTTGACCGATTGGAACCAAAATTGGAGGGTCTGTCTGAGGTCCCTTACTACATTAGGCCGTCAAATTTGATGAGGATTGGCTGAAGCACAGCTGAGCTTTAGATGGTTGATTGAAATGAGCATGGATATGGTGCAGGTTTGTTGTAGCTGGTGGCCATAGCGTACAGGTTAAGATATTTTTATGAATTATCCATAATGGCAATGTCCTGATTGATGTACTACCAGAATGACCTACTTGGGCTGAACATTGTAGAAGTTACAGTAATATGTTATTTATTAAGTTTTTAAACATCACAAGGGAATGAAAATGACTATCATTGGGCATTGCATATGTCTTGATTTGGCATGACTCACAGAACTGGCAGTACAAAATATTTTAACCAGTAACATGTCACTAGAACAGAAATGAGATAAATGTAAGTTGAACTGATTTTCAAGGTTTATACAGACATGTTATGTTGTTGTAGCGCCCCCGTTTGACCGATCGGCACCAAATTTGGAGGGCCCTTCCGGACTACTATTCTACAGGATATATTAAAGTTTGGTGATGATTGGCTGAGGCAGGCCTGAGATATAGCTGTCTGATTGAATTGGGCATGGCACCTGTATGGTTTGTGTGTGGCTGGTGACTATACCTCATGGAAAGTTTATGATTTTTTTTATGAATTATTTATTATGACTGTCTCCTGATTTAAATGATACCAGATTTGTGTAGGTTTGGTGAAAATCCTAGGAGGTTAACGAAATGTCTTGTTTTCAGACCAATATGAATTATGCAAAAACGCAAAGATGCAGAAGCAAGTTCTACATGTTGTTTGATTTGGCATGTCGTACTGAATTGACCTGGCAAGAAATGTCGATTGTAGGCTTCACCGTTCTCGAGAAATAGGCAGAAATGCAAAAGTTGTCACTGTTGCGCCCCCATCTGGCCGAGTGAGGTGTCCTTTACAGTTTAGGCAGAGGGTCAGAGCACAAATGTATCACCCAAATTTGATTTAGATTGGTCATTGAGAAGCCTGTGAAATGCCTGCTTGATTTTGATTGGCTGATGGCGGCCACTCTTTAAGGAATAATTACTGCCATTGTAGGTGACTGACCACAGGCTGCTTCCTAGTACATATCTACCAAATTTCAGTTAGATTGGCAAAGGCAGTCAGGAGATATTGCCAGTTTTTAGTTGTAGCGCCCCCTATTGACGAAATGCGGCCCGCCTCGGACCGTGTCCCCAGAATGGTGTAGGGAGGTAGCATTTCAAATTTGGTCAAGGTAGGCCAAGGCACGGCCAAGTTATAGCCGTCAGACCAAAACGGGCCAAATTTGGACATTGTTTGGGCGTGGCTAATGGCCGTAGGATATAAAAATGTCTGAATTTTGTGGATAATTCTTGATCAGCAGAGAATTCTGATTCGTCTGACACCTCATTTGTCTGATTTGGTAGGACAAGCCAGGACTTTAAGGAAAAAGTAGGATTGGCAAATTATGCAAATTAGCAAAAAATCTAAGTAGGCGGAGCTTCATAGTCCAAATGGCAAGTTGGTAGGGCTTTGCTGTCTGTATATGTAGAACAAAGAATTTCGATTGTAGGTCTAACAGGACAGGAGATATCGACCGAAACGTGTTGGGGGGCGCTAAGGCGCCCCCATCTGGCTGGCAGGACTGGGTAGGACAACCTGAGTAGTGGGTAGGAATTGACATCATCTGACCAAGTTTGGTTGGTCTAGCTCTTACAGTTTAGGCTGTACATTCAGTTTTAGGGCAGAAAAATAATAATAATAATAATAATAACTAGAAACTGCAGGCAGTTACTGAAGGGTCCAAAGGGTATGACAAGTAGGACAGGTAGGACAGGTAGGACAACAGATGGTTTGAGTAGAAGGTAGAAATCAGGATGGAGATTGTTGAGTGTCCGTCTAACAGGTCAGGAAATGTAGGACAGAATGTAGGACCCTGTGGTGTAGTGCCTGAACCTGACTGAATGCAATGTTTTGGTGAGATAGTCTGAGTAGTAGGTAGAAATCAGGATATAGACTAGTTAGTATCGGTCTAACAGGTCAGCAAATGCAGGACAGAATGTAGAACCCTGTGGTGGAGTGCCTTAGCCTGACTTAATACATGTTTTGGGTCAGATGGCCTGACTAGTTGGTAGATTTAGGGACCTTCATACCTGGTCTGGTAAGTGTAGATATTACATAGTTGCTTTTTTATACTGCCTGTGTAAACATAGGCTGTGTTGCATATTCTTAACAAAGTGCTGAGTTGCGGGAGTGTGACATGTAACAGCAGTAATATCATGCTGTATGCTATTCTAGGATGTATATTTAGACAGGAGAAAGGCTAAAAGTATTGAAGGCATTATTGAAATGGAGCGCTGACTCCACCTACTGGCCAATTTATTATAAAATTGTAATTGCTGTAGTGTACACAGCCTGAAGAAAGATTAAAGTTTGAAAGATTTGTAAAAGTCAAATGGCAGGAGAATATAAGCAGATTAAAAATATGGACTTAGATGAAGGGAAAGGTGATTAATATTTTAATTTTTAAATAAACAATAAGCAGATTTCAGCTGCATTAACCAAGGTTGGTCTTAGACATATTATGACAGTGGCTGTAGTGCCCCCGTTTGACTGATTGCCACCAAACTTGGAAGGTCTTTTGCAGCTTGGCTGAGGCAGTCTAGTAACACAGCCGTGCATCAAATTTTGTGAGGATTGGATGAAGCATGCCAGAGATATAGCTATTTGAATGAAATAGGCATGGAAACAGTGTGGCCAGCAGGTGGAGTCAGCGCTCCATTTTAGAAATTGTATTCAATACTTTCAGGCCTTCTTATGTGTAAATTAAGTCTGATAATGTTCTATGAGGCAAATTGGTGAAAAATGAAAGTGAATAAAAAATATGGACTCAGGTGAAGGGAAAGGTAACAATTCTTTCAAGGTTTTATGAGAAATAAGGACATTTCAGCTGAATTTGCTAAGGTGGGTCTTAGACATATATGGACAGTGGCTGTAGCGCCCCTGTTTGACCGATTGGCACCAATATTGGAGGGTCTGTCTGAGGTCCCTTACTACATTAGGCCGTCAAATTTGATGAGGATTGGCTGAAGCACGGCTGAGATTTAGATGGTTGATTGAAATGAGCATGGATATGGTGCAGGTTTGTTGTAGCTGGTGGCCATAGCATACAGGTCAAGATATTTTTATGAATTATCCATAAGGGCAATGTCCTGATTGATGTACTACCAGAATGACCTACTTGGGCTGGATATTGTAGAAGTTACAGTAATATGTTATTTATTAAGTTATTAAACATCACAAGGGAATGAAAATGACTATCATTGGGCATTGCATATGTCTTGATTTGGCATGACTCACAGAACTGGCAGTACAAAATATTTTAACCAGTAATATGTCACTAGAACAGAAATGAGATAAATGTAAGTTGAACTGATTTTCAAGGTTTATACAGACATGTTATATTGTTGTAGCGCCCCCGTTTGACCGATCGGCACCAAATTTGGAGGGCCCTTCCGGACTACTATTCTACAGGATATATTAAAGTTTGGTGATGATTGGCTGAGGCAGGCCTGAGATATAGCTGTCTGATTGAATTGGGCATGGCACCTGTATGGTTTGTGTGTGGCTGGTGACTATACCTCATGGAAAGTTTATGATTTTTTTATGAATTATTTATTATGACTGTCTCCTGATTTAAATGATACCAGATTTGTGTAGGTTTGGTGAAAATCCTAGGAGGTTAACGAAATGTCTTGTTTTCAGACCAATATGAATTATGCAAAAACGCAAAGATGCAGAAGCAAGTTCTACATGTTGTTTGATTTGGCATGTCGTACTTAATTGACCGGGCAACAATTAGACTGCCATAACAGGATGGAGATTTAGCGTAGCTCTAATGTGACAGGAGATGTAGGGCAAACCGTAGAGGAGGATACTAAAAAGTCAGACAGAACTACAGGTCAGCAGATGTCAGACAGAACAGAACTTGTTTAGGTCAGATGGTTTGAGTAGAAGGTAGAAATCATGATGTAGATTGTTGAGTGTCGGTCTAACAGGTCAGGAAATGTAGGACAGAATGTAGAACCCTGTGGTGTAGTGCCTGAACCTGACTGAATGCATTGTTTTGGTCAGATGGTCTCAGTAGTAGGTAGAAATCAGGATATAGATTAGTTAGTATCGGTCTAACAGGTCAGCAAATGTAGGACAGAATGTAGAACCCTGTGGTGGAGTGCCTTAGCCTGACTGAATGCATGGTTTGGGTCAGATGGCCTGACTAGTTGGTAGATTTAGGGACCTTCATACCTGGTCTGGTAAGTCTAGATATTACAGAGTTTTCTTTTTTATACTGCCTGTGTAAACATAGGCTGTGTTGCATATTCTTAACAAAGTGCTGAGTTGCGTATTGTGACATGTAACAGCAGTAATATCATGCTGTATCATATTCTAGGTTATACATTTAGACAGGAGAAAGGCTAAAAGTATTGAAGGCATTATTGAAATGGAGCGCTGACTCCACCTGCTGGCCAATTTATTATAAAATTGTAATTGCTGCAGTGTACACAGCCTGAAGAAAGATTGAAGTTTGAAAGATTTGTAAAAGTCAAATGGCAGGAAAATATAAGCAGATTAAAAATATGGACTTAGATGAAGGGAAAGGTGATTAATTTTTTAATTTTTAAATAAACGATAAGCAGATTTCAGCTGCATTAACCAAGGTTGGTCTTAGACATATTAGGACAGTGGCTGTAGTGCCCCCGTTTGACCGATTGCCACCAAACTTGGAAGGTCTTTCTGAAGTCTAGTAACACAGATGTGCGTCAAATTTTGTGAGGATTGGATGAAGCATGCCAGAGATATAGCTATTTTAATGAAATGGGCATGGAAACAGTGTGGCCAGCAGGTGGAGTCAGCGCTCCATTTTAGAAATTGTATTCAATACTTTCAGGCCTTCTTATGTGTAAATTAAGTCTGATAATGTTCTATGAGGCAAATCGGTGAAAAATGAAAGTGAATAAGAAATATGGACTCAGGTGAAGGGAAAGGTAACAATTCTTTCAAGGTTTTATGAGAAATAAGGACATTTCAGCTGAATTTGCTAAGGTGGGTCTTAGAAATATATGGACAGTGGCTGTAGCGCCCCCATTTGACCGATTGGAACCAAAATTGGAGGGTCTGTCTGAGGTCCCTTACTACATTAGGCCGTCAAATTTGATGAGGATTGGCTGAAGCACAGCTGAGCTTTAGATGGTTGATTGAAATGAGCATGGATATGGTGCAGGTTTGTTGTAGCTGGTGGCCATAGCGTACAGGTTAAGATATTTTTATGAATTATCCATAATGGCAATGTCCTGATTGATGTACTACCAGAATGACCTACTTGGGCTGAACATTGTAGAAGTTACAGTAATATGTTATTTATTAAGTTTTTAAACATCACAAGGGAATGAAAATGACTATCATTGGGCATTGCATATGTCTTGATTTGGCATGACTCACAGAACTGGCAGTACAAAGTATTTTAACCAGTAACATGTCACTAGAACAGAAATGAGATAAATGTAAGTTGAACTGATTTTCAAGGTTTATACAGACATGTTATGTTGTTGTAGCGCCCCCGTTTGACCGATCGGCACCAAATTTGGAGGGCCCTTCCGGACTACTATTCTACAGGATATATTAAAGTTTGGTGATGATTGGCTGAGGCAGGCCTGAGATATAGCTGTCTGATTGAATTGGGCATGGCACCTGTATGGTTTGTGTGTGGCTGGTGACTATACCTCATGGAAAGTTTATGATTTTTTTATGAATTATTTATTATGACTGTCTCCTGATTTAAATGATACCAGATTTGTGTAGGTTTGGTGAAAATCCTAGGAGGTTAACGAAATGTCTTGTTTTCAGACCAATATGAATTATGCAAAAACGCAAAGATGCAGAAGCAAGTTCTACATGTTGTTTGATTTGGCATGTCGTACTGAATTGACCTGGCAAGAAATGTCGATTGTAGGCTTCACCGTTCTCGAGAAATAGGCAGAAATGCAAAAGTTGTCACTGTTGCGCCCCCATCTGGCCGAGTGAGGTGTCCTTTACAGTTTAGGCAGAGGGTCAGAGCACAAATGTATCACCCAAATTTGATTTAGATTGGTCATTGAGAAGCCTGTGAAATGCCTGCTTGATTTTGATTGGCTGATGGCGGCCACTCTTTAAGGAATAATTACTGCCATTGTAGGTGACTGACCACAGGCTGCTTCCTAGTACATATCTACCAAATTTCAGTTAGATTGGCAAAGGCAGTCAGGAGATATTGCCAGTTTTTAGTTGTAGCGCCCCCTATTGACGAAATGCGGCCCGCCTCGGACCGTGTCCCCAGAATGGTGTAGGGAGGTAGCATTTCAAATTTGGTCAAGGTAGGCCAAGGCACGGCCAAGTTATAGCCGTCAGACCAAAACGGGCCAAATTTGGACATTGTTTGGGCGTGGCTAATGGCCGTAGGATATAAAAATGTCTGAATTTTGTGGATAATTCTTGATCAGCAGAGAATTCTGATTCGTCTGACACCTCATTTGTCTGATTTGGTAGGACAAGCCAGGACTTTAAGGAAAAAGTAGGATTGGCAAATTATGCAAATTAGCAAAAAATCTAAGTAGGCGGAGCTTCATAGTCCAAATGGCAAGTTGGTAGGGCTTTGCTGTCTGTATATGTAGAACAAAGAATTTCGATTGTAGGTCTAACAGGACAGGAGATATCGACCGAAACGTGTTGGGGGGCGCTAAGGCGCCCCCATCTGGCTGGCAGGACTGGGTAGGACAACCTGAGTAGTGGGTAGGAATTGACATCATCTGACCAAGTTTGGTTGGTCTAGCTCTTACAGTTTAGGCTGTACATTCAGTTTTAGGGCAGAAAAATAATAATAATAATAATAATAATAATAATCCTAAGAAAAACAATAATGGTCCATAAGGACTTCGTCCTTTGGACCCTTAACTAGAAACTGCAGGCAGTTACTGAAGGGTCCAAAGGGTATGACAAGTAGGACAGGTAGGACAGGTAGGACAACAGATGGTTTGAGTAGAAGGTAGAAATCAGGATGGAGATTGTTGAGTGTCCGTCTAACAGGTCAGGAAATGTAGGACAGAATGTAGGACCCTGTGGTGTAGTGCCTGAACCTGACTGAATGTAATGTTTTGGTGAGATAGTCTGAGTAGTAGGTAGAAATCAGGATATAGACTAGTTAGTATCGGTCTAACAGGTCAGCAAATGCAGGACAGAATGTAGAACCCTGTGGTGGAGTGCCTTAGCCTGACTTAATACATGTTTTGGGTCAGATGGCCTGACTAGTTGGTAGATTTAGGGACCTTCATACCTGGTCTGGTAAGTGTAGATATTACATAGTTGCTTTTTTATACTGCCTGTGTAAACATAGGCTGTGTTGCATATTCTTAACAAAGTGCTGAGTTGCGGGAGTGTGACATGTAACAGCAGTAATATCATGCTGTATGCTATTCTAGGATGTATATTTAGACAGGAGAAAGGCTAAAAGTATTGAAGGCATTATTGAAATGGAGCGCTGACTCCACCTGCTGGCCAATTTATTATAAAATTGTAATTGCTGTAGTGTACACAGCCTGAAGAAAGATTAAAGTTTGAAAGATTTGTAAAAGTCAAATGGCAGGAGAATATAAGCAGATTAAAAATATGGACTTAGATGAAGGTTAAGGTGATTAATATTTTAATTTTTAAATAAACAATAAGCAGATTTCAGCTGCATTAACCAAGGTTGGTCTTAGACATATTATGACAGTGGCTGTAGTGCCCCCGTTTGACTGATTGCCACCAAACTTGGAAGGTCTTTTGCAGCTTGGCTGAGGCAGTCTAGTAACACAGCCGTGCATCAAATTTTGTGAGGATTGGATGAAGCATGCCAGAGATATAGCTATTTGAATGAAATAGGCATGGAAACAGTGTGGCCAGCAGGTGGAGTCAGCGCTCCATTTTAGAAATTGTATTCAATACTTTCAGGCCTTCTTATGTGTAAATTAAGTCTGATAATGTTCTATGAGGCAAATTGGTGAAAAATGAAAGTGAATAAAAAATATGGACTCAGGTGAAGGGAAAGGTAACAATTCTTTCAAGGTTTTATGAGAAATAAGGACATTTCAGCTGAATTTGCTAAGGTGGGTCTTAGACATATATGGACAGTGGCTGTAGCGCCCCTGTTTGACCGATTGGCACCAATATTGGAGGGTCTGTCTGAGGTCCCTTACTACATTAGGCCGTCAAATTTGATGAGGATTGGCTGAAGCACGGCTGAGATTCAGATGGTTGATTGAAATGAGCATGGATATGGTGCAGGTTTGTTGTAGCTGGTGGCCATAGCATACAGGTCAAGATATTTTTATGAATTATCCATAAGGGCAATGTCCTGATTGATGTACTACCAGAATGACCTACTTGGGCTGGATATTGTAGAAGTTACAGTAATATGTTATTTATTAAGTTATTAAACATCACAAGGGAATGAAAATGACTATCATTGGGCATTGCATATGTCTTGATTTGGCATGACTCACAGAACTGGCAGTACAAAATATTTTAACCAGTAATATGTCACTAGAACAGAAATGAGATAAATGTAAGTTGAACTGATTTTCAAGGTTTATACAGACATGTTATATTGTTGTAGCGCCCCCGTTTGACCGATCGGCACCAAATTTGGAGGGCCCTTCCGGACTACTATTCTACAGGATATATTAAAGTTTGGTGATGATTGGCTGAGGCAGGCCTGAGATATAGCTGTCTGATTGAATTGGGCATGGCACCTGTATGGTTTGTGTGTGGCTGGTGACTATACCTCATGGAAAGTTTATGATTTTTTTATGAATTATTTATTATGACTGTCTCCTGATTTAAATGATACCAGATTTGTGTAGGTTTGGTGAAAATCCTAGGAGGTTAACGAAATGTCTTGTTTTCAGACCAATATGAATTATGCAAAAACGCAAAGATGCAGAAGCAAGTTCTACATGTTGTTTGATTTGGCATGTCGTACTTAATTGACCGGGCAACAATTAGACTGCCATAACAGGATGGAGATTTAGCGTAGCTCTAATGTGACAGGAGATGTAGGGCAAACCGTAGAGGAGGATACTAAAAAGTCAGACAGAACTACAGGTCAGCAGATGTCAGACAGAACAGAACTTGTTTAGGTCAGATGGTTTGAGTAGAAGGTAGAAATCATGATGTAGATTGTTGAGTGTCGGTCTAACAGGTCAGGAAATGTAGGACAGAATGTAGAACCCTGTGGTGTAGTGCCTGAACCTGACTGAATGCATTGTTTTGGTCAGATGGTCTCAGTAGTAGGTAGAAATCAGGATATAGATTAGTTAGTATCGGTCTAACAGGTCAGCAAATGTAGGACAGAATGTAGAACCCTGTGGTGGAGTGCCTTAGCCTGACTGAATGCATGGTTTGGGTCAGATGGCCTGACTAGTTGGTAGATTTAGGGACCTTCATACCTGGTCTGGTAAGTCTAGATATTACAGTTTTCTTTTTTATACTGCCTGTGTAAACATAGGCTGTGTTGCATATTCTTAACAAAGTGCTGAGTTGCGTATTGTGACATGTAACAGCAGTAATATCATGCTGTATCATATTCTAGGTTATACATTTAGACAGGAGAAAGGCTAAAAGTATTGAAGGCATTATTGAAATGGAGCGCTGACTCCACCTGCTGGCCAATTTATTATAAAATTGTAATTGCTGCAGTGTACACAGCCTGAAGAAAGATTGAAGTTTGAAAGATTTGTAAAAGTCAAATGGCAGGAAAATATAAGCAGATTAAAAATATGGACTTAGATGAAGGGAAAGGTGATTAATTTTTTAATTTTTAAATAAACGATAAGCAGATTTCAGCTGCATTAACCAAGGTTGGTCTTAGACATATTAGGACAGTGGCTGTAGTGCCCCCGTTTGACCGATTGCCACCAAACTTGGAAGGTCTTTCTGAAGTCTAGTAACACAGATGTGCGTCAAATTTTGTGAGGATTGGATGAAGCATGCCAGAGATATAGCTATTTTAATGAAATGGGCATGGAAACAGTGTGGCCAGCAGGTGGAGTCAGCGCTCCATTTTAGAAATTGTATTCAATACTTTCAGGCCTTCTTATGTGTAAATTAAGTCTGATAATGTTCTATGAGGCAAATCGGTGAAAAATGAAAGTGAATAAGAAATATGGACTCAGGTGAAGGGAAAGGTAACAATTCTTTCAAGGTTTTATGAGAAATAAGGACATTTCAGCTGAATTTGCTAAGGTGGGTCTTAGAAATATATGGACAGTGGCTGTAGCGCCCCCATTTGACCGATTGGAACCAAAATTGGAGGGTCTGTCTGAGGTCCCTTACTACATTAGGCCGTCAAATTTGATGAGGATTGGCTGAAGCACAGCTGAGCTTTAGATGGTTGATTGAAATGAGCATGGATATGGTGCAGGTTTGTTGTAGCTGGTGGCCATAGCGTACAGGTTAAGATATTTTTATGAATTATCCATAATGGCAATGTCCTGATTGATGTACTACCAGAATGACCTACTTGGGCTGAACATTGTAGAAGTTACAGTAATATGTTATTTATTAAGTTTTTAAACATCACAAGGGAATGAAAATGACTATCATTGGGCATTGCATATGTCTTGATTTGGCATGACTCACAGAACTGGCAGTACAAAATATTTTAACCAGTAACATGTCACTAGAACAGAAATGAGATAAATGTAAGTTGAACTGATTTTCAAGGTTTATACAGACATGTTATGTTGTTGTAGCGCCCCCGTTTGACCGATCGGCACCAAATTTGGAGGGCCCTTCCGGACTACTATTCTACAGGATATATTAAAGTTTGGTGATGATTGGCTGAGGCAGGCCTGAGATATAGCTGTCTGATTGAATTGGGCATGGCACCTGTATGGTTTGTGTGTGGCTGGTGACTATACCTCATGGAAAGTTTATGATTTTTTTTATGAATTATTTATTATGACTGTCTCCTGATTTAAATGATACCAGATTTGTGTAGGTTTGGTGAAAATCCTAGGAGGTTAACGAAATGTCTTGTTTTCAGACCAATATGAATTATGCAAAAACGCAAAGATGCAGAAGCAAGTTCTACATGTTGTTTGATTTGGCATGTCGTACTGAATTGACCTGGCAAGAAATGTCGATTGTAGGCTTCACCGTTCTCGAGAAATAGGCAGAAATGCAAAAGTTGTCACTGTTGCGCCCCCATCTGGCCGAGTGAGGTGTCCTTTACAGTTTAGGCAGAGGGTCAGAGCACAAATGTATCACCCAAATTTGATTTAGATTGGTCATTGAGAAGCCTGTGAAATGCCTGCTTGATTTTGATTGGCTGATGGCGGCCACTCTTTAAGGAATAATTACTGCCATTGTAGGTGACTGACCACAGGCTGCTTCCTAGTACATATCTACCAAATTTCAGTTAGATTGGCAAAGGCAGTCAGGAGATATTGCCAGTTTTTAGTTGTAGCGCCCCCTATTGACGAAATGCGGCCCGCCTCGGACCGTGTCCCCAGAATGGTGTAGGGAGGTAGCATTTCAAATTTGGTCAAGGTAGGCCAAGGCACGGCCAAGTTATAGCCGTCAGACCAAAACGGGCCAAATTTGGACATTGTTTGGGCGTGGCTAATGGCCGTAGGATATAAAAATGTCTGAATTTTGTGGATAATTCTTGATCAGCAGAGAATTCTGATTCGTCTGACACCTCATTTGTCTGATTTGGTAGGACAAGCCAGGACTTTAAGGAAAAAGTAGGATTGGCAAATTATGCAAATTAGCAAAAAATCTAAGTAGGCGGAGCTTCATAGTCCAAATGGCAAGTTGGTAGGGCTTTGCTGTCTGTATATGTAGAACAAAGAATTTCGATTGTAGGTCTAACAGGACAGGAGATATCGACCGAAACGTGTTGGGGGGCGCTAAGGCGCCCCCATCTGGCTGGCAGGACTGGGTAGGACAACCTGAGTAGTGGGTAGGAATTGACATCATCTGACCAAGTTTGGTTGGTCTAGCTCTTACAGTTTAGGCTGTACATTCAGTTTTAGGGCAGAAAAATAATAATAATAATAATAACTAGAAACTGCAGGCAGTTACTGAAGGGTCCAAAGGGTATGACAAGTAGGACAGGTAGGACAGGTAGGACAACAGATGGTTTGAGTAGAAGGTAGAAATCAGGATGGAGATTGTTGAGTGTCCGTCTAACAGGTCAGGAAATGTAGGACAGAATGTAGGACCCTGTGGTGTAGTGCCTGAACCTGACTGAATGTAATGTTTTGGTGAGATAGTCTGAGTAGTAGGTAGAAATCAGGATATAGACTAGTTAGTATCGGTCTAACAGGTCAGCAAATGCAGGACAGAATGTAGAACCCTGTGGTGGAGTGCCTTAGCCTGACTTAATACATGTTTTGGGTCAGATGGCCTGACTAGTTGGTAGATTTAGGGACCTTCATACCTGGTCTGGTAAGTGTAGATATTACATAGTTGCTTTTTTATACTGCCTGTGTAAACATAGGCTGTGTTGCATATTCTTAACAAAGTGCTGAGTTGCGGGAGTGTGACATGTAACAGCAGTAATATCATGCTGTATGCTATTCTAGGATGTATATTTAGACAGGAGAAAGGCTAAAAGTATTGAAGGCATTATTGAAATGGAGCGCTGACTCCACCTGCTGGCCAATTTATTATAAAATTGTAATTGCTGTAGTGTACACAGCCTGAAGAAAGATTAAAGTTTGAAAGATTTGTAAAAGTCAAATGGCAGGAGAATATAAGCAGATTAAAAATATGGACTTAGATGAAGGTTAAGGTGATTAATATTTTAATTTTTAAATAAACAATAAGCAGATTTCAGCTGCATTAACCAAGGTTGGTCTTAGACATATTATGACAGTGGCTGTAGTGCCCCCGTTTGACTGATTGCCACCAAACTTGGAAGGTCTTTTGCAGCTTGGCTGAGGCAGTCTAGTAACACAGCCGTGCATCAAATTTTGTGAGGATTGGATGAAGCATGCCAGAGATATAGCTATTTGAATGAAATAGGCATGGAAACAGTGTGGCCAGCAGGTGGAGTCAGCGCTCCATTTTAGAAATTGTATTCAATACTTTCAGGCCTTCTTATGTGTAAATTAAGTCTGATAATGTTCTATGAGGCAAATTGGTGAAAAATGAAAGTGAATAAAAAATATGGACTCAGGTGAAGGGAAAGGTAACAATTCTTTCAAGGTTTTATGAGAAATAAGGACATTTCAGCTGAATTTGCTAAGGTGGGTCTTAGACATATATGGACAGTGGCTGTAGCGCCCCTGTTTGACCGATTGGCACCAATATTGGAGGGTCTGTCTGAGGTCCCTTACTACATTAGGCCGTCAAATTTGATGAGGATTGGCTGAAGCACGGCTGAGATTCAGATGGTTGATTGAAATGAGCATGGATATGGTGCAGGTTTGTTGTAGCTGGTGGCCATAGCATACAGGTCAAGATATTTTTATGAATTATCCATAAGGGCAATGTCCTGATTGATGTACTACCAGAATGACCTACTTGGGCTGGATATTGTAGAAGTTACAGTAATATGTTATTTATTAAGTTATTAAACATCACAAGGGAATGAAAATGACTATCATTGGGCATTGCATATGTCTTGATTTGGCATGACTCACAGAACTGGCAGTACAAAATATTTTAACCAGTAATATGTCACTAGAACAGAAATGAGATAAATGTAAGTTGAACTGATTTTCAAGGTTTATACAGACATGTTATATTGTTGTAGCGCCCCCGTTTGACCGATCGGCACCAAATTTGGAGGGCCCTTCCGGACTACTATTCTACAGGATATATTAAAGTTTGGTGATGATTGGCTGAGGCAGGCCTGAGATATAGCTGTCTGATTGAATTGGGCATGGCACCTGTATGGTTTGTGTGTGGCTGGTGACTATACCTCATGGAAAGTTTATGATTTTTTTATGAATTATTTATTATGACTGTCTCCTGATTTAAATGATACCAGATTTGTGTAGGTTTGGTGAAAATCCTAGGAGGTTAACGAAATGTCTTGTTTTCAGACCAATATGAATTATGCAAAAACGCAAAGATGCAGAAGCAAGTTCTACATGTTGTTTGATTTGGCATGTCGTACTTAATTGACCGGGCAACAATTAGACTGCCATAACAGGATGGAGATTTAGCGTAGCTCTAATGTGACAGGAGATGTAGGGCAAACCGTAGAGGAGGATACTAAAAAGTCAGACAGAACTACAGGTCAGCAGATGTCAGACAGAACAGAACTTGTTTAGGTCAGATGGTTTGAGTAGAAGGTAGAAATCATGATGTAGATTGTTGAGTGTCGGTCTAACAGGTCAGGAAATGTAGGACAGAATGTAGAACCCTGTGGTGTAGTGCCTGAACCTGACTGAATGCATTGTTTTGGTCAGATGGTCTCAGTAGTAGGTAGAAATCAGGATATAGATTAGTTAGTATCGGTCT
Source organism: Paramormyrops kingsleyae (assembly GCF_048594095.1). Taxonomy (NCBI): domain Eukaryota; kingdom Metazoa; phylum Chordata; class Actinopteri; order Osteoglossiformes; family Mormyridae; genus Paramormyrops; species Paramormyrops kingsleyae. The sequence continues at coordinate 44,469,354 of NC_132798.1, forward strand.
AACAGGTCAGCAAATGTAGGACAGAATGTAGAACCCTGTGGTGGAGTGCCTTAGCCTGACTGAATGCATGGTTTGGGTCAGATGGCCTGACTAGTTGGTAGATTTAGGGACCTTCATACCTGGTCTGGTAAGTCTAGATATTACAGAGTTTTCTTTTTTATACTGCCTGTGTAAACATAGGCTGTGTTGCATATTCTTAACAAAGTGCTGAGTTGCGTATTGTGACATGTAACAGCAGTAATATCATGCTGTATCATATTCTAGGTTATACATTTAGACAGGAGAAAGGCTAAAAGTATTGAAGGCATTATTGAAATGGAGCGCTGACTCCACCTGCTGGCCAATTTATTATAAAATTGTAATTGCTGCAGTGTACACAGCCTGAAGAAAGATTGAAGTTTGAAAGATTTGTAAAAGTCAAATGGCAGGAGAATATAAGCAGATTAAAAATATGGACTTAGATGAAGGTTAAGGTGATTAATATTTTAATTTTTAAATAAACAATAAGCAGATTTCAGCTGCATTAACCAAGGTTGGTCTTAGACATATTATGACAGTGGCTGTAGTGCCCCCGTTTGACTGATTGCCACCAAACTTGGAAGGTCTTTTGCAGCTTGGCTGAGGCAGTCTAGTAACACAGCCGTGCATCAAATTTTGTGAGGATTGGATGAAGCATGCCAGAGATATAGCTATTTGAATGAAATAGGCATGGAAACAGTGTGGCCAGCAGGTGGAGTCAGCGCTCCATTTTAGAAATTGTATTCAATACTTTCAGGCCTTCTTATGTGTAAATTAAGTCTGATAATGTTCTATGAGGCAAATTGGTGAAAAATGAAAGTGAATAAAAAATATGGACTCAGGTGAAGGGAAAGGTAACAATTCTTTCAAGGTTTTATGAGAAATAAGGACATTTCAGCTGAATTTGCTAAGGTGGGTCTTAGACATATATGGACAGTGGCTGTAGCGCCCCTGTTTGACCGATTGGCACCAATATTGGAGGGTCTGTCTGAGGTCCCTTACTACATTAGGCCGTCAAATTTGATGAGGATTGGCTGAAGCACGGCTGAGATTCAGATGGTTGATTGAAATGAGCATGGATATGGTGCAGGTTTGTTGTAGCTGGTGGCCATAGCATACAGGTCAAGATATTTTTATGAATTATCCATAAGGGCAATGTCCTGATTGATGTACTACCAGAATGACCTACTTGGGCTGGATATTGTAGAAGTTACAGTAATATGTTATTTATTAAGTTATTAAACATCACAAGGGAATGAAAATGACTATCATTGGGCATTGCATATGTCTTGATTTGGCATGACTCACAGAACTGGCAGTACAAAATATTTTAACCAGTAATATGTCACTAGAACAGAAATGAGATAAATGTAAGTTGAACTGATTTTCAAGGTTTATACAGACATGTTATATTGTTGTAGCGCCCCCGTTTGACCGATCGGCACCAAATTTGGAGGGCCCTTCCGGACTACTATTCTACAGGATATATTAAAGTTTGGTGATGATTGGCTGAGGCAGGCCTGAGATATAGCTGTCTGATTGAATTGGGCATGGCACCTGTATGGTTTGTGTGTGGCTGGTGACTATACCTCATGGAAAGTTTATGATTTTTTTATGAATTATTTATTATGACTGTCTCCTGATTTAAATGATACCAGATTTGTGTAGGTTTGGTGAAAATCCTAGGAGGTTAACGAAATGTCTTGTTTTCAGACCAATATGAATTATGCAAAAACGCAAAGATGCAGAAGCAAGTTCTACATGTTGTTTGATTTGGCATGTCGTACTTAATTGACCGGGCAACAATTAGACTGCCATAACAGGATGGAGATTTAGCGTAGCTCTAATGTGACAGGAGATGTAGGGCAAACCGTAGAGGAGGATACTAAAAAGTCAGACAGAACTACAGGTCAGCAGATGTCAGACAGAACAGAACTTGTTTAGGTCAGATGGTTTGAGTAGAAGGTAGAAATCATGATGTAGATTGTTGAGTGTCGGTCTAACAGGTCAGGAAATGTAGGACAGAATGTAGAACCCTGTGGTGTAGTGCCTGAACCTGACTGAATGCATTGTTTTGGTCAGATGGTCTCAGTAGTAGGTAGAAATCAGGATATAGATTAGTTAGTATCGGTCTAACAGGTCAGCAAATGTAGGACAGAATGTAGAACCCTGTGGTGGAGTGCCTTAGCCTGACTGAATGCATGGTTTGGGTCAGATGGCCTGACTAGTTGGTAGATTTAGGGACCTTCATACCTGGTCTGGTAAGTCTAGATATTACAGTTTTCTTTTTTATACTGCCTGTGTAAACATAGGCTGTGTTGCATATTCTTAACAAAGTGCTGAGTTGCGTATTGTGACATGTAACAGCAGTAATATCATGCTGTATCATATTCTAGGTTATACATTTAGACAGGAGAAAGGCTAAAAGTATTGAAGGCATTATTGAAATGGAGCGCTGACTCCACCTGCTGGCCAATTTATTATAAAATTGTAATTGCTGCAGTGTACACAGCCTGAAGAAAGATTGAAGTTTGAAAGATTTGTAAAAGTCAAATGGCAGGAAAATATAAGCAGATTAAAAATATGGACTTAGATGAAGGGAAAGGTGATTAATTTTTTAATTTTTAAATAAACGATAAGCAGATTTCAGCTGCATTAACCAAGGTTGGTCTTAGACATATTAGGACAGTGGCTGTAGTGCCCCCGTTTGACCGATTGCCACCAAACTTGGAAGGTCTTTCTGAAGTCTAGTAACACAGATGTGCGTCAAATTTTGTGAGGATTGGATGAAGCATGCCAGAGATATAGCTATTTTAATGAAATGGGCATGGAAACAGTGTGGCCAGCAGGTGGAGTCAGCGCTCCATTTTAGAAATTGTATTCAATACTTTCAGGCCTTCTTATGTGTAAATTAAGTCTGATAATGTTCTATGAGGCAAATCGGTGAAAAATGAAAGTGAATAAGAAATATGGACTCAGGTGAAGGGAAAGGTAACAATTCTTTCAAGGTTTTATGAGAAATAAGGACATTTCAGCTGAATTTGCTAAGGTGGGTCTTAGAAATATATGGACAGTGGCTGTAGCGCCCCCATTTGACCGATTGGAACCAAAATTGGAGGGTCTGTCTGAGGTCCCTTACTACATTAGGCCGTCAAATTTGATGAGGATTGGCTGAAGCACAGCTGAGCTTTAGATGGTTGATTGAAATGAGCATGGATATGGTGCAGGTTTGTTGTAGCTGGTGGCCATAGCGTACAGGTTAAGATATTTTTATGAATTATCCATAATGGCAATGTCCTGATTGATGTACTACCAGAATGACCTACTTGGGCTGAACATTGTAGAAGTTACAGTAATATGTTATTTATTAAGTTTTTAAACATCACAAGGGAATGAAAATGACTATCATTGGGCATTGCATATGTCTTGATTTGGCATGACTCACAGAACTGGCAGTACAAAATATTTTAACCAGTAACATGTCACTAGAACAGAAATGAGATAAATGTAAGTTGAACTGATTTTCAAGGTTTATACAGACATGTTATGTTGTTGTAGCGCCCCCGTTTGACCGATCGGCACCAAATTTGGAGGGCCCTTCCGGACTACTATTCTACAGGATATATTAAAGTTTGGTGATGATTGGCTGAGGCAGGCCTGAGATATAGCTGTCTGATTGAATTGGGCATGGCACCTGTATGGTTTGTGTGTGGCTGGTGACTATACCTCATGGAAAGTTTATGATTTTTTTTATGAATTATTTATTATGACTGTCTCCTGATTTAAATGATACCAGATTTGTGTAGGTTTGGTGAAAATCCTAGGAGGTTAACGAAATGTCTTGTTTTCAGACCAATATGAATTATGCAAAAACGCAAAGATGCAGAAGCAAGTTCTACATGTTGTTTGATTTGGCATGTCGTACTGAATTGACCTGGCAAGAAATGTCGATTGTAGGCTTCACCGTTCTCGAGAAATAGGCAGAAATGCAAAAGTTGTCACTGTTGCGCCCCCATCTGGCCGAGTGAGGTGTCCTTTACAGTTTAGGCAGAGGGTCAGAGCACAAATGTATCACCCAAATTTGATTTAGATTGGTCATTGAGAAGCCTGTGAAATGCCTGCTTGATTTTGATTGGCTGATGGCGGCCACTCTTTAAGGAATAATTACTGCCATTGTAGGTGACTGACCACAGGCTGCTTCCTAGTACATATCTACCAAATTTCAGTTAGATTGGCAAAGGCAGTCAGGAGATATTGCCAGTTTTTAGTTGTAGCGCCCCCTATTGACGAAATGCGGCCCGCCTCGGACCGTGTCCCCAGAATGGTGTAGGGAGGTAGCATTTCAAATTTGGTCAAGGTAGGCCAAGGCACGGCCAAGTTATAGCCGTCAGACCAAAACGGGCCAAATTTGGACATTGTTTGGGCGTGGCTAATGGCCGTAGGATATAAAAATGTCTGAATTTTGTGGATAATTCTTGATCAGCAGAGAATTCTGATTCGTCTGACACCTCATTTGTCTGATTTGGTAGGACAAGCCAGGACTTTAAGGAAAAAGTAGGATTGGCAAATTATGCAAATTAGCAAAAAATCTAAGTAGGCGGAGCTTCATAGTCCAAATGGCAAGTTGGTAGGGCTTTGCTGTCTGTATATGTAGAACAAAGAATTTCGATTGTAGGTCTAACAGGACAGGAGATATCGACCGAAACGTGTTGGGGGGCGCTAAGGCGCCCCCATCTGGCTGGCAGGACTGGGTAGGACAACCTGAGTAGTGGGTAGGAATTGACATCATCTGACCAAGTTTGGTTGGTCTAGCTCTTACAGTTTAGGCTGTACATTCAGTTTTAGGGCAGAAAAATAATAATAATAATAATAATAATAATAATCCTAAGAAAAACAATAATGGTCCATAAGGACTTCGTCCTTTGGACCCTTAATAACTAGAAACTGCAGGCAGTTACTGAAGGGTCCAAAGGGTATGACAAGTAGGACAGGTAGGACAGGTAGGACAACAGATGGTTTGAGTAGAAGGTAGAAATCAGGATGGAGATTGTTGAGTGTCCGTCTAACAGGTCAGGAAATGTAGGACAGAATGTAGGACCCTGTGGTGTAGTGCCTGAACCTGACTGAATGCAATGTTTTGGTGAGATAGTCTGAGTAGTAGGTAGAAATCAGGATATAGACTAGTTAGTATCGGTCTAACAGGTCAGCAAATGCAGGACAGAATGTAGAACCCTGTGGTGGAGTGCCTTAGCCTGACTTAATACATGTTTTGGGTCAGATGGCCTGACTAGTTGGTAGATTTAGGGACCTTCATACCTGGTCTGGTAAGTGTAGATATTACATAGTTGCTTTTTTATACTGCCTGTGTAAACATAGGCTGTGTTGCATATTCTTAACAAAGTGCTGAGTTGCGGGAGTGTGACATGTAACAGCAGTAATATCATGCTGTATGCTATTCTAGGATGTATATTTAGACAGGAGAAAGGCTAAAAGTATTGAAGGCATTATTGAAATGGAGCGCTGACTCCACCTACTGGCCAATTTATTATAAAATTGTAATTGCTGTAGTGTACACAGCCTGAAGAAAGATTAAAGTTTGAAAGATTTGTAAAAGTCAAATGGCAGGAGAATATAAGCAGATTAAAAATATGGACTTAGATGAAGGGAAAGGTGATTAATATTTTAATTTTTAAATAAACAATAAGCAGATTTCAGCTGCATTAACCAAGGTTGGTCTTAGACATATTATGACAGTGGCTGTAGTGCCCCCGTTTGACTGATTGCCACCAAACTTGGAAGGTCTTTTGCAGCTTGGCTGAGGCAGTCTAGTAACACAGCCGTGCATCAAATTTTGTGAGGATTGGATGAAGCATGCCAGAGATATAGCTATTTGAATGAAATAGGCATGGAAACAGTGTGGCCAGCAGGTGGAGTCAGCGCTCCATTTTAGAAATTGTATTCAATACTTTCAGGCCTTCTTATGTGTAAATTAAGTCTGATAATGTTCTATGAGGCAAATTGGTGAAAAATGAAAGTGAATAAAAAATATGGACTCAGGTGAAGGGAAAGGTAACAATTCTTTCAAGGTTTTATGAGAAATAAGGACATTTCAGCTGAATTTGCTAAGGTGGGTCTTAGACATATATGGACAGTGGCTGTAGCGCCCCTGTTTGACCGATTGGCACCAATATTGGAGGGTCTGTCTGAGGTCCCTTACTACATTAGGCCGTCAAATTTGATGAGGATTGGCTGAAGCACGGCTGAGATTTAGATGGTTGATTGAAATGAGCATGGATATGGTGCAGGTTTGTTGTAGCTGGTGGCCATAGCATACAGGTCAAGATATTTTTATGAATTATCCATAAGGGCAATGTCCTGATTGATGTACTACCAGAATGACCTACTTGGGCTGGATATTGTAGAAGTTACAGTAATATGTTATTTATTAAGTTATTAAACATCACAAGGGAATGAAAATGACTATCATTGGGCATTGCATATGTCTTGATTTGGCATGACTCACAGAACTGGCAGTACAAAATATTTTAACCAGTAATATGTCACTAGAACAGAAATGAGATAAATGTAAGTTGAACTGATTTTCAAGGTTTATACAGACATGTTATATTGTTGTAGCGCCCCCGTTTGACCGATCGGCACCAAATTTGGAGGGCCCTTCCGGACTACTATTCTACAGGATATATTAAAGTTTGGTGATGATTGGCTGAGGCAGGCCTGAGATATAGCTGTCTGATTGAATTGGGCATGGCACCTGTATGGTTTGTGTGTGGCTGGTGACTATACCTCATGGAAAGTTTATGATTTTTTTATGAATTATTTATTATGACTGTCTCCTGATTTAAATGATACCAGATTTGTGTAGGTTTGGTGAAAATCCTAGGAGGTTAACGAAATGTCTTGTTTTCAGACCAATATGAATTATGCAAAAACGCAAAGATGCAGAAGCAAGTTCTACATGTTGTTTGATTTGGCATGTCGTACTTAATTGACCGGGCAACAATTAGACTGCCATAACAGGATGGAGATTTAGCGTAGCTCTAATGTGACAGGAGATGTAGGGCAAACCGTAGAGGAGGATACTAAAAAGTCAGACAGAACTACAGGTCAGCAGATGTCAGACAGAACAGAACTTGTTTAGGTCAGATGGTTTGAGTAGAAGGTAGAAATCATGATGTAGATTGTTGAGTGTCGGTCTAACAGGTCAGGAAATGTAGGACAGAATGTAGAACCCTGTGGTGTAGTGCCTGAACCTGACTGAATGCATTGTTTTGGTCAGATGGTCTCAGTAGTAGGTAGAAATCAGGATATAGATTAGTTAGTATCGGTCTAACAGGTCAGCAAATGTAGGACAGAATGTAGAACCCTGTGGTGGAGTGCCTTAGCCTGACTGAATGCATGGTTTGGGTCAGATGGCCTGACTAGTTGGTAGATTTAGGGACCTTCATACCTGGTCTGGTAAGTCTAGATATTACAGAGTTTTCTTTTTTATACTGCCTGTGTAAACATAGGCTGTGTTGCATATTCTTAACAAAGTGCTGAGTTGCGTATTGTGACATGTAACAGCAGTAATATCATGCTGTATCATATTCTAGGTTATACATTTAGACAGGAGAAAGGCTAAAAGTATTGAAGGCATTATTGAAATGGAGCGCTGACTCCACCTGCTGGCCAATTTATTATAAAATTGTAATTGCTGCAGTGTACACAGCCTGAAGAAAGATTGAAGTTTGAAAGATTTGTAAAAGTCAAATGGCAGGAAAATATAAGCAGATTAAAAATATGGACTTAGATGAAGGGAAAGGTGATTAATTTTTTAATTTTTAAATAAACGATAAGCAGATTTCAGCTGCATTAACCAAGGTTGGTCTTAGACATATTAGGACAGTGGCTGTAGTGCCCCCGTTTGACCGATTGCCACCAAACTTGGAAGGTCTTTCTGAAGTCTAGTAACACAGATGTGCGTCAAATTTTGTGAGGATTGGATGAAGCATGCCAGAGATATAGCTATTTTAATGAAATGGGCATGGAAACAGTGTGGCCAGCAGGTGGAGTCAGCGCTCCATTTTAGAAATTGTATTCAATACTTTCAGGCCTTCTTATGTGTAAATTAAGTCTGATAATGTTCTATGAGGCAAATCGGTGAAAAATGAAAGTGAATAAGAAATATGGACTCAGGTGAAGGGAAAGGTAACAATTCTTTCAAGGTTTTATGAGAAATAAGGACATTTCAGCTGAATTTGCTAAGGTGGGTCTTAGAAATATATGGACAGTGGCTGTAGCGCCCCCATTTGACCGATTGGAACCAAAATTGGAGGGTCTGTCTGAGGTCCCTTACTACATTAGGCCGTCAAATTTGATGAGGATTGGCTGAAGCACAGCTGAGCTTTAGATGGTTGATTGAAATGAGCATGGATATGGTGCAGGTTTGTTGTAGCTGGTGGCCATAGCGTACAGGTTAAGATATTTTTATGAATTATCCATAATGGCAATGTCCTGATTGATGTACTACCAGAATGACCTACTTGGGCTGAACATTGTAGAAGTTACAGTAATATGTTATTTATTAAGTTTTTAAACATCACAAGGGAATGAAAATGACTATCATTGGGCATTGCATATGTCTTGATTTGGCATGACTCACAGAACTGGCAGTACAAAGTATTTTAACCAGTAACATGTCACTAGAACAGAAATGAGATAAATGTAAGTTGAACTGATTTTCAAGGTTTATACAGACATGTTATGTTGTTGTAGCGCCCCCGTTTGACCGATCGGCACCAAATTTGGAGGGCCCTTCCGGACTACTATTCTACAGGATATATTAAAGTTTGGTGATGATTGGCTGAGGCAGGCCTGAGATATAGCTGTCTGATTGAATTGGGCATGGCACCTGTATGGTTTGTGTGTGGCTGGTGACTATACCTCATGGAAAGTTTATGATTTTTTTATGAATTATTTATTATGACTGTCTCCTGATTTAAATGATACCAGATTTGTGTAGGTTTGGTGAAAATCCTAGGAGGTTAACGAAATGTCTTGTTTTCAGACCAATATGAATTATGCAAAAACGCAAAGATGCAGAAGCAAGTTCTACATGTTGTTTGATTTGGCATGTCGTACTTAATTGACCGGGCAACAATTAGACTGCCATAACAGGATGGAGATTTAGCGTAGCTCTAATGTGACAGGAGATGTAGGGCAAACCGTAGAGGAGGATACTAAAAAGTCAGACAGAACTACAGGTCAGCAGATGTCAGACAGAACAGAACTTGTTTAGGTCAGATGGTTTGAGTAGAAGGTAGAAATCATGATGTAGATTGTTGAGTGTCGGTCTAACAGGTCAGGAAATGTAGGACAGAATGTAGAACCCTGTGGTGTAGTGCCTGAACCTGACTGAATGCATTGTTTTGGTCAGATGGTCTCAGTAGTAGGTAGAAATCAGGATATAGATTAGTTAGTATCGGTCTAACAGGTCAGCAAATGTAGGACAGAATGTAGAACCCTGTGGTGGAGTGCCTTAGCCTGACTGAATGCATGGTTTGGGTCAGATGGCCTGACTAGTTGGTAGATTTAGGGACCTTCATACCTGGTCTGGTAAGTCTAGATATTACAGAGTTTTCTTTTTTATACTGCCTGTGTAAACATAGGCTGTGTTGCATATTCTTAACAAAGTGCTGAGTTGCGTATTGTGACATGTAACAGCAGTAATATCATGCTGTATCATATTCTAGGTTATACATTTAGACAGGAGAAAGGCTAAAAGTATTGAAGGCATTATTGAAATGGAGCGCTGACTCCACCTGCTGGCCAATTTATTATAAAATTGTAATTGCTGCAGTGTACACAGCCTGAAGAAAGATTGAAGTTTGAAAGATTTGTAAAAGTCAAATGGCAGGAAAATATAAGCAGATTAAAAATATGGACTTAGATGAAGGGAAAGGTGATTAATTTTTTAATTTTTAAATAAACGATAAGCAGATTTCAGCTGCATTAACCAAGGTTGGTCTTAGACATATTAGGACAGTGGCTGTAGTGCCCCCGTTTGACCGATTGCCACCAAACTTGGAAGGTCTTTCTGAAGTCTAGTAACACAGATGTGCGTCAAATTTTGTGAGGATTGGATGAAGCATGCCAGAGATATAGCTATTTTAATGAAATGGGCATGGAAACAGTGTGGCCAGCAGGTGGAGTCAGCGCTCCATTTTAGAAATTGTATTCAATACTTTCAGGCCTTCTTATGTGTAAATTAAGTCTGATAATGTTCTATGAGGCAAATCGGTGAAAAATGAAAGTGAATAAGAAATATGGACTCAGGTGAAGGGAAAGGTAACAATTCTTTCAAGGTTTTATGAGAAATAAGGACATTTCAGCTGAATTTGCTAAGGTGGGTCTTAGAAATATATGGACAGTGGCTGTAGCGCCCCCATTTGACCGATTGGAACCAAAATTGGAGGGTCTGTCTGAGGTCCCTTACTACATTAGGCCGTCAAATTTGATGAGGATTGGCTGAAGCACAGCTGAGCTTTAGATGGTTGATTGAAATGAGCATGGATATGGTGCAGGTTTGTTGTAGCTGGTGGCCATAGCGTACAGGTTAAGATATTTTTATGAATTATCCATAATGGCAATGTCCTGATTGATGTACTACCAGAATGACCTACTTGGGCTGAACATTGTAGAAGTTACAGTAATATGTTATTTATTAAGTTTTTAAACATCACAAGGGAATGAAAATGACTATCATTGGGCATTGCATATGTCTTGATTTGGCATGACTCACAGAACTGGCAGTACAAAGTATTTTAACCAGTAACATGTCACTAGAACAGAAATGAGATAAATGTAAGTTGAACTGATTTTCAAGGTTTATACAGACATGTTATGTTGTTGTAGCGCCCCCGTTTGACCGATCGGCACCAAATTTGGAGGGCCCTTCCGGACTACTATTCTACAGGATATATTAAAGTTTGGTGATGATTGGCTGAGGCAGGCCTGAGATATAGCTGTCTGATTGAATTGGGCATGGCACCTGTATGGTTTGTGTGTGGCTGGTGACTATACCTCATGGAAAGTTTATGATTTTTTTATGAATTATTTATTATGACTGTCTCCTGATTTAAATGATACCAGATTTGTGTAGGTTTGGTGAAAATCCTAGGAGGTTAACGAAATGTCTTGTTTTCAGACCAATATGAATTATGCAAAAACGCAAAGATGCAGAAGCAAGTTCTACATGTTGTTTGATTTGGCATGTCGTACTGAATTGACCTGGCAAGAAATGTCGATTGTAGGCTTCACCGTTCTCGAGAAATAGGCAGAAATGCAAAAGTTGTCACTGTTGCGCCCCCATCTGGCCGAGTGAGGTGTCCTTTACAGTTTAGGCAGAGGGTCAGAGCACAAATGTATCACCCAAATTTGATTTAGATTGGTCATTGAGAAGCCTGTGAAATGCCTGCTTGATTTTGATTGGCTGATGGCGGCCACTCTTTAAGGAATAATTACTGCCATTGTAGGTGACTGACCACAGGCTGCTTCCTAGTACATATCTACCAAATTTCAGTTAGATTGGCAAAGGCAGTCAGGAGATATTGCCAGTTTTTAGTTGTAGCGCCCCCTATTGACGAAATGCGGCCCGCCTCGGACCGTGTCCCCAGAATGGTGTAGGGAGGTAGCATTTCAAATTTGGTCAAGGTAGGCCAAGGCACGGCCAAGTTATAGCCGTCAGACCAAAACGGGCCAAATTTGGACATTGTTTGGGCGTGGCTAATGGCCGTAGGATATAAAAATGTCTGAATTTTGTGGATAATTCTTGATCAGCAGAGAATTCTGATTCGTCTGACACCTCATTTGTCTGATTTGGTAGGACAAGCCAGGACTTTAAGGAAAAAGTAGGATTGGCAAATTATGCAAATTAGCAAAAAATCTAAGTAGGCGGAGCTTCATAGTCCAAATGGCAAGTTGGTAGGGCTTTGCTGTCTGTATATGTAGAACAAAGAATTTCGATTGTAGGTCTAACAGGACAGGAGATATCGACCGAAACGTGTTGGGGGGCGCTAAGGCGCCCCCATCTGGCTGGCAGGACTGGGTAGGACAACCTGAGTAGTGGGTAGGAATTGACATCATCTGACCAAGTTTGGTTGGTCTAGCTCTTACAGTTTAGGCTGTACATTCAGTTTTAGGGCAGAAAAATAATAATAATAATAATAATAATAATAATCCTAAGAAAAACAATAATGGTCCATAAGGACTTCGTCCTTTGGACCCTTAACTAGAAACTGCAGGCAGTTACTGAAGGGTCCAAAGGGTATGACAAGTAGGACAGGTAGGACAGGTAGGACAACAGATGGTTTGAGTAGAAGGTAGAAATCAGGATGGAGATTGTTGAGTGTCCGTCTAACAGGTCAGGAAATGTAGGACAGAATGTAGGACCCTGTGGTGTAGTGCCTGAACCTGACTGAATGCAATGTTTTGGTGAGATAGTCTGAGTAGTAGGTAGAAATCAGGATATAGACTAGTTAGTATCGGTCTAACAGGTCAGCAAATGCAGGACAGAATGTAGAACCCTGTGGTGGAGTGCCTTAGCCTGACTTAATACATGTTTTGGGTCAGATGGCCTGACTAGTTGGTAGATTTAGGGACCTTCATACCTGGTCTGGTAAGTGTAGATATTACATAGTTGCTTTTTTATACTGCCTGTGTAAACATAGGCTGTGTTGCATATTCTTAACAAAGTGCTGAGTTGCGGGAGTGTGACATGTAACAGCAGTAATATCATGCTGTATGCTATTCTAGGATGTATATTTAGACAGGAGAAAGGCTAAAAGTATTGAAGGCATTATTGAAATGGAGCGCTGACTCCACCTACTGGCCAATTTATTATAAAATTGTAATTGCTGTAGTGTACACAGCCTGAAGAAAGATTAAAGTTTGAAAGATTTGTAAAAGTCAAATGGCAGGAGAATATAAGCAGATTAAAAATATGGACTTAGATGAAGGGAAAGGTGATTAATATTTTAATTTTTAAATAAACAATAAGCAGATTTCAGCTGCATTAACCAAGGTTGGTCTTAGACATATTATGACAGTGGCTGTAGTGCCCCCGTTTGACTGATTGCCACCAAACTTGGAAGGTCTTTTGCAGCTTGGCTGAGGCAGTCTAGTAACACAGCCGTGCATCAAATTTTGTGAGGATTGGATGAAGCATGCCAGAGATATAGCTATTTGAATGAAATAGGCATGGAAACAGTGTGGCCAGCAGGTGGAGTCAGCGCTCCATTTTAGAAATTGTATTCAATACTTTCAGGCCTTCTTATGTGTAAATTAAGTCTGATAATGTTCTATGAGGCAAATTGGTGAAAAATGAAAGTGAATAAAAAATATGGACTCAGGTGAAGGGAAAGGTAACAATTCTTTCAAGGTTTTATGAGAAATAAGGACATTTCAGCTGAATTTGCTAAGGTGGGTCTTAGACATATATGGACAGTGGCTGTAGCGCCCCTGTTTGACCGATTGGCACCAATATTGGAGGGTCTGTCTGAGGTCCCTTACTACATTAGGCCGTCAAATTTGATGAGGATTGGCTGAAGCACGGCTGAGATTTAGATGGTTGATTGAAATGAGCATGGATATGGTGCAGGTTTGTTGTAGCTGGTGGCCATAGCATACAGGTCAAGATATTTTTATGAATTATCCATAAGGGCAATGTCCTGATTGATGTACTACCAGAATGACCTACTTGGGCTGGATATTGTAGAAGTTACAGTAATATGTTATTTATTAAGTTATTAAACATCACAAGGGAATGAAAATGACTATCATTGGGCATTGCATATGTCTTGATTTGGCATGACTCACAGAACTGGCAGTACAAAATATTTTAACCAGTAATATGTCACTAGAACAGAAATGAGATAAATGTAAGTTGAACTGATTTTCAAGGTTTATACAGACATGTTATATTGTTGTAGCGCCCCCGTTTGACCGATCGGCACCAAATTTGGAGGGCCCTTCCGGACTACTATTCTACAGGATATATTAAAGTTTGGTGATGATTGGCTGAGGCAGGCCTGAGATATAGCTGTCTGATTGAATTGGGCATGGCACCTGTATGGTTTGTGTGTGGCTGGTGACTATACCTCATGGAAAGTTTATGATTTTTTTATGAATTATTTATTATGACTGTCTCCTGATTTAAATGATACCAGATTTGTGTAGGTTTGGTGAAAATCCTAGGAGGTTAACGAAATGTCTTGTTTTCAGACCAATATGAATTATGCAAAAACGCAAAGATGCAGAAGCAAGTTCTACATGTTGTTTGATTTGGCATGTCGTACTTAATTGACCGGGCAACAATTAGACTGCCATAACAGGATGGAGATTTAGCGTAGCTCTAATGTGACAGGAGATGTAGGGCAAACCGTAGAGGAGGATACTAAAAAGTCAGACAGAACTACAGGTCAGCAGATGTCAGACAGAACAGAACTTGTTTAGGTCAGATGGTTTGAGTAGAAGGTAGAAATCATGATGTAGATTGTTGAGTGTCGGTCTAACAGGTCAGGAAATGTAGGACAGAATGTAGAACCCTGTGGTGTAGTGCCTGAACCTGACTGAATGCATTGTTTTGGTCAGATGGTCTCAGTAGTAGGTAGAAATCAGGATATAGATTAGTTAGTATCGGTCTAACAGGTCAGCAAATGTAGGACAGAATGTAGAACCCTGTGGTGGAGTGCCTTAGCCTGACTGAATGCATGGTTTGGGTCAGATGGCCTGACTAGTTGGTAGATTTAGGGACCTTCATACCTGGTCTGGTAAGTCTAGATATTACAGAGTTTTCTTTTTTATACTGCCTGTGTAAACATAGGCTGTGTTGCATATTCTTAACAAAGTGCTGAGTTGCGTATTGTGACATGTAACAGCAGTAATATCATGCTGTATCATATTCTAGGTTATACATTTAGACAGGAGAAAGGCTAAAAGTATTGAAGGCATTATTGAAATGGAGCGCTGACTCCACCTGCTGGCCAATTTATTATAAAATTGTAATTGCTGCAGTGTACACAGCCTGAAGAAAGATTGAAGTTTGAAAGATTTGTAAAAGTCAAATGGCAGGAAAATATAAGCAGATTAAAAATATGGACTTAGATGAAGGGAAAGGTGATTAATTTTTTAATTTTTAAATAAACGATAAGCAGATTTCAGCTGCATTAACCAAGGTTGGTCTTAGACATATTAGGACAGTGGCTGTAGTGCCCCCGTTTGACCGATTGCCACCAAACTTGGAAGGTCTTTCTGAAGTCTAGTAACACAGATGTGCGTCAAATTTTGTGAGGATTGGATGAAGCATGCCAGAGATATAGCTATTTTAATGAAATGGGCATGGAAACAGTGTGGCCAGCAGGTGGAGTCAGCGCTCCATTTTAGAAATTGTATTCAATACTTTCAGGCCTTCTTATGTGTAAATTAAGTCTGATAATGTTCTATGAGGCAAATCGGTGAAAAATGAAAGTGAATAAGAAATATGGACTCAGGTGAAGGGAAAGGTAACAATTCTTTCAAGGTTTTATGAGAAATAAGGACATTTCAGCTGAATTTGCTAAGGTGGGTCTTAGAAATATATGGACAGTGGCTGTAGCGCCCCCATTTGACCGATTGGAACCAAAATTGGAGGGTCTGTCTGAGGTCCCTTACTACATTAGGCCGTCAAATTTGATGAGGATTGGCTGAAGCACAGCTGAGCTTTAGATGGTTGATTGAAATGAGCATGGATATGGTGCAGGTTTGTTGTAGCTGGTGGCCATAGCGTACAGGTTAAGATATTTTTATGAATTATCCATAATGGCAATGTCCTGATTGATGTACTACCAGAATGACCTACTTGGGCTGAACATTGTAGAAGTTACAGTAATATGTTATTTATTAAGTTTTTAAACATCACAAGGGAATGAAAATGACTATCATTGGGCATTGCATATGTCTTGATTTGGCATGACTCACAGAACTGGCAGTACAAAGTATTTTAACCAGTAACATGTCACTAGAACAGAAATGAGATAAATGTAAGTTGAACTGATTTTCAAGGTTTATACAGACATGTTATGTTGTTGTAGCGCCCCCGTTTGACCGATCGGCACCAAATTTGGAGGGCCCTTCCGGACTACTATTCTACAGGATATATTAAAGTTTGGTGATGATTGGCTGAGGCAGGCCTGAGATATAGCTGTCTGATTGAATTGGGCATGGCACCTGTATGGTTTGTGTGTGGCTGGTGACTATACCTCATGGAAAGTTTATGATTTTTTTATGAATTATTTATTATGACTGTCTCCTGATTTAAATGATACCAGATTTGTGTAGGTTTGGTGAAAATCCTAGGAGGTTAACGAAATGTCTTGTTTTCAGACCAATATGAATTATGCAAAAACGCAAAGATGCAGAAGCAAGTTCTACATGTTGTTTGATTTGGCATGTCGTACTGAATTGACCTGGCAAGAAATGTCGATTGTAGGCTTCACCGTTCTCGAGAAATAGGCAGAAATGCAAAAGTTGTCACTGTTGCGCCCCCATCTGGCCGAGTGAGGTGTCCTTTACAGTTTAGGCAGAGGGTCAGAGCACAAATGTATCACCCAAATTTGATTTAGATTGGTCATTGAGAAGCCTGTGAAATGCCTGCTTGATTTTGATTGGCTGATGGCGGCCACTCTTTAAGGAATAATTACTGCCATTGTAGGTGACTGACCACAGGCTGCTTCCTAGTACATATCTACCAAATTTCAGTTAGATTGGCAAAGGCAGTCAGGAGATATTGCCAGTTTTTAGTTGTAGCGCCCCCTATTGACGAAATGCGGCCCGCCTCGGACCGTGTCCCCAGAATGGTGTAGGGAGGTAGCATTTCAAATTTGGTCAAGGTAGGCCAAGGCACGGCCAAGTTATAGCCGTCAGACCAAAACGGGCCAAATTTGGACATTGTTTGGGCGTGGCTAATGGCCGTAGGATATAAAAATGTCTGAATTTTGTGGATAATTCTTGATCAGCAGAGAATTCTGATTCGTCTGACACCTCATTTGTCTGATTTGGTAGGACAAGCCAGGACTTTAAGGAAAAAGTAGGATTGGCAAATTATGCAAATTAGCAAAAAATCTAAGTAGGCGGAGCTTCATAGTCCAAATGGCAAGTTGGTAGGGCTTTGCTGTCTGTATATGTAGAACAAAGAATTTCGATTGTAGGTCTAACAGGACAGGAGATATCGACCGAAACGTGTTGGGGGGCGCTAAGGCGCCCCCATCTGGCTGGCAGGACTGGGTAGGACAACCTGAGTAGTGGGTAGGAATTGACATCATCTGACCAAGTTTGGTTGGTCTAGCTCTTACAGTTTAGGCTGTACATTCAGTTTTAGGGCAGAAAAATAATAATAATAATAATAATAATAATAATCCTAAGAAAAACAATAATGGTCCATAAGGACTTCGTCCTTTGGACCCTTAACTAGAAACTGCAGGCAGTTACTGAAGGGTCCAAAGGGTATGACAAGTAGGACAGGTAGGACAGGTAGGACAACAGATGGTTTGAGTAGAAGGTAGAAATCAGGATGGAGATTGTTGAGTGTCCGTCTAACAGGTCAGGAAATGTAGGACAGAATGTAGGACCCTGTGGTGTAGTGCCTGAACCTGACTGAATGCAATGTTTTGGTGAGATAGTCTGAGTAGTAGGTAGAAATCAGGATATAGACTAGTTAGTATCGGTCTAACAGGTCAGCAAATGCAGGACAGAATGTAGAACCCTGTGGTGGAGTGCCTTAGCCTGACTTAATACATGTTTTGGGTCAGATGGCCTGACTAGTTGGTAGATTTAGGGACCTTCATACCTGGTCTGGTAAGTGTAGATATTACATAGTTGCTTTTTTATACTGCCTGTGTAAACATAGGCTGTGTTGCATATTCTTAACAAAGTGCTGAGTTGCGGGAGTGTGACATGTAACAGCAGTAATATCATGCTGTATGCTATTCTAGGATGTATATTTAGACAGGAGAAAGGCTAAAAGTATTGAAGGCATTATTGAAATGGAGCGCTGACTCCACCTACTGGCCAATTTATTATAAAATTGTAATTGCTGTAGTGTACACAGCCTGAAGAAAGATTAAAGTTTGAAAGATTTGTAAAAGTCAAATGGCAGGAGAATATAAGCAGATTAAAAATATGGACTTAGATGAAGGGAAAGGTGATTAATATTTTAATTTTTAAATAAACAATAAGCAGATTTCAGCTGCATTAACCAAGGTTGGTCTTAGACATATTATGACAGTGGCTGTAGTGCCCCCGTTTGACTGATTGCCACCAAACTTGGAAGGTCTTTTGCAGCTTGGCTGAGGCAGTCTAGTAACACAGCCGTGCATCAAATTTTGTGAGGATTGGATGAAGCATGCCAGAGATATAGCTATTTGAATGAAATAGGCATGGAAACAGTGTGGCCAGCAGGTGGAGTCAGCGCTCCATTTTAGAAATTGTATTCAATACTTTCAGGCCTTCTTATGTGTAAATTAAGTCTGATAATGTTCTATGAGGCAAATTGGTGAAAAATGAAAGTGAATAAAAAATATGGACTCAGGTGAAGGGAAAGGTAACAATTCTTTCAAGGTTTTATGAGAAATAAGGACATTTCAGCTGAATTTGCTAAGGTGGGTCTTAGACATATATGGACAGTGGCTGTAGCGCCCCTGTTTGACCGATTGGCACCAATATTGGAGGGTCTGTCTGAGGTCCCTTACTACATTAGGCCGTCAAATTTGATGAGGATTGGCTGAAGCACGGCTGAGATTTAGATGGTTGATTGAAATGAGCATGGATATGGTGCAGGTTTGTTGTAGCTGGTGGCCATAGCATACAGGTCAAGATATTTTTATGAATTATCCATAAGGGCAATGTCCTGATTGATGTACTACCAGAATGACCTACTTGGGCTGGATATTGTAGAAGTTACAGTAATATGTTATTTATTAAGTTATTAAACATCACAAGGGAATGAAAATGACTATCATTGGGCATTGCATATGTCTTGATTTGGCATGACTCACAGAACTGGCAGTACAAAATATTTTAACCAGTAATATGTCACTAGAACAGAAATGAGATAAATGTAAGTTGAACTGATTTTCAAGGTTTATACAGACATGTTATATTGTTGTAGCGCCCCCGTTTGACCGATCGGCACCAAATTTGGAGGGCCCTTCCGGACTACTATTCTACAGGATATATTAAAGTTTGGTGATGATTGGCTGAGGCAGGCCTGAGATATAGCTGTCTGATTGAATTGGGCATGGCACCTGTATGGTTTGTGTGTGGCTGGTGACTATACCTCATGGAAAGTTTATGATTTTTTTATGAATTATTTATTATGACTGTCTCCTGATTTAAATGATACCAGATTTGTGTAGGTTTGGTGAAAATCCTAGGAGGTTAACGAAATGTCTTGTTTTCAGACCAATATGAATTATGCAAAAACGCAAAGATGCAGAAGCAAGTTCTACATGTTGTTTGATTTGGCATGTCGTACTTAATTGACCGGGCAACAATTAGACTGCCATAACAGGATGGAGATTTAGCGTAGCTCTAATGTGACAGGAGATGTAGGGCAAACCGTAGAGGAGGATACTAAAAAGTCAGACAGAACTACAGGTCAGCAGATGTCAGACAGAACAGAACTTGTTTAGGTCAGATGGTTTGAGTAGAAGGTAGAAATCATGATGTAGATTGTTGAGTGTCGGTCTAACAGGTCAGGAAATGTAGGACAGAATGTAGAACCCTGTGGTGTAGTGCCTGAACCTGACTGAATGCATTGTTTTGGTCAGATGGTCTCAGTAGTAGGTAGAAATCAGGATATAGATTAGTTAGTATCGGTCTAACAGGTCAGCAAATGTAGGACAGAATGTAGAACCCTGTGGTGGAGTGCCTTAGCCTGACTGAATGCATGGTTTGGGTCAGATGGCCTGACTAGTTGGTAGATTTAGGGACCTTCATACCTGGTCTGGTAAGTCTAGATATTACAGTTTTCTTTTTTATACTGCCTGTGTAAACATAGGCTGTGTTGCATATTCTTAACAAAGTGCTGAGTTGCGTATTGTGACATGTAACAGCAGTAATATCATGCTGTATCATATTCTAGGTTATACATTTAGACAGGAGAAAGGCTAAAAGTATTGAAGGCATTATTGAAATGGAGCGCTGACTCCACCTGCTGGCCAATTTATTATAAAATTGTAATTGCTGCAGTGTACACAGCCTGAAGAAAGATTGAAGTTTGAAAGATTTGTAAAAGTCAAATGGCAGGAAAATATAAGCAGATTAAAAATATGGACTTAGATGAAGGGAAAGGTGATTAATTTTTTAATTTTTAAATAAACGATAAGCAGATTTCAGCTGCATTAACCAAGGTTGGTCTTAGACATATTAGGACAGTGGCTGTAGTGCCCCCGTTTGACCGATTGCCACCAAACTTGGAAGGTCTTTCTGAAGTCTAGTAACACAGATGTGCGTCAAATTTTGTGAGGATTGGATGAAGCATGCCAGAGATATAGCTATTTTAATGAAATGGGCATGGAAACAGTGTGGCCAGCAGGTGGAGTCAGCGCTCCATTTTAGAAATTGTATTCAATACTTTCAGGCCTTCTTATGTGTAAATTAAGTCTGATAATGTTCTATGAGGCAAATCGGTGAAAAATGAAAGTGAATAAGAAATATGGACTCAGGTGAAGGGAAAGGTAACAATTCTTTCAAGGTTTTATGAGAAATAAGGACATTTCAGCTGAATTTGCTAAGGTGGGTCTTAGAAATATATGGACAGTGGCTGTAGCGCCCCCATTTGACCGATTGGAACCAAAATTGGAGGGTCTGTCTGAGGTCCCTTACTACATTAGGCCGTCAAATTTGATGAGGATTGGCTGAAGCACAGCTGAGCTTTAGATGGTTGATTGAAATGAGCATGGATATGGTGCAGGTTTGTTGTAGCTGGTGGCCATAGCGTACAGGTTAAGATATTTTTATGAATTATCCATAATGGCAATGTCCTGATTGATGTACTACCAGAATGACCTACTTGGGCTGAACATTGTAGAAGTTACAGTAATATGTTATTTATTAAGTTTTTAAACATCACAAGGGAATGAAAATGACTATCATTGGGCATTGCATATGTCTTGATTTGGCATGACTCACAGAACTGGCAGTACAAAATATTTTAACCAGTAACATGTCACTAGAACAGAAATGAGATAAATGTAAGTTGAACTGATTTTCAAGGTTTATACAGACATGTTATGTTGTTGTAGCGCCCCCGTTTGACCGATCGGCACCAAATTTGGAGGGCCCTTCCGGACTACTATTCTACAGGATATATTAAAGTTTGGTGATGATTGGCTGAGGCAGGCCTGAGATATAGCTGTCTGATTGAATTGGGCATGGCACCTGTATGGTTTGTGTGTGGCTGGTGACTATACCTCATGGAAAGTTTATGATTTTTTTTATGAATTATTTATTATGACTGTCTCCTGATTTAAATGATACCAGATTTGTGTAGGTTTGGTGAAAATCCTAGGAGGTTAACGAAATGTCTTGTTTTCAGACCAATATGAATTATGCAAAAACGCAAAGATGCAGAAGCAAGTTCTACATGTTGTTTGATTTGGCATGTCGTACTGAATTGACCTGGCAAGAAATGTCGATTGTAGGCTTCACCGTTCTCGAGAAATAGGCAGAAATGCAAAAGTTGTCACTGTTGCGCCCCCATCTGGCCGAGTGAGGTGTCCTTTACAGTTTAGGCAGAGGGTCAGAGCACAAATGTATCACCCAAATTTGATTTAGATTGGTCATTGAGAAGCCTGTGAAATGCCTGCTTGATTTTGATTGGCTGATGGCGGCCACTCTTTAAGGAATAATTACTGCCATTGTAGGTGACTGACCACAGGCTGCTTCCTAGTACATATCTACCAAATTTCAGTTAGATTGGCAAAGGCAGTCAGGAGATATTGCCAGTTTTTAGTTGTAGCGCCCCCTATTGACGAAATGCGGCCCGCCTCGGACCGTGTCCCCAGAATGGTGTAGGGAGGTAGCATTTCAAATTTGGTCAAGGTAGGCCAAGGCACGGCCAAGTTATAGCCGTCAGACCAAAACGGGCCAAATTTGGACATTGTTTGGGCGTGGCTAATGGCCGTAGGATATAAAAATGTCTGAATTTTGTGGATAATTCTTGATCAGCAGAGAATTCTGATTCGTCTGACACCTCATTTGTCTGATTTGGTAGGACAAGCCAGGACTTTAAGGAAAAAGTAGGATTGGCAAATTATGCAAATTAGCAAAAAATCTAAGTAGGCGGAGCTTCATAGTCCAAATGGCAAGTTGGTAGGGCTTTGCTGTCTGTATATGTAGAACAAAGAATTTCGATTGTAGGTCTAACAGGACAGGAGATATCGACCGAAACGTGTTGGGGGGCGCTAAGGCGCCCCCATCTGGCTGGCAGGACTGGGTAGGACAACCTGAGTAGTGGGTAGGAATTGACATCATCTGACCAAGTTTGGTTGGTCTAGCTCTTACAGTTTAGGCTGTACATTCAGTTTTAGGGCAGAAAAATAATAATAACTAGAAACTGCAGGCAGTTACTGAAGGGTCCAAAGGGTATGACAAGTAGGACAGGTAGGACAGGTAGGACAACAGATGGTTTGAGTAGAAGGTAGAAATCAGGATGGAGATTGTTGAGTGTCCGTCTAACAGGTCAGGAAATGTAGGACAGAATGTAGGACCCTGTGGTGTAGTGCCTGAACCTGACTGAATGTAATGTTTTGGTGAGATAGTCTGAGTAGTAGGTAGAAATCAGGATATAGACTAGTTAGTATCGGTCTAACAGGTCAGCAAATGCAGGACAGAATGTAGAACCCTGTGGTGGAGTGCCTTAGCCTGACTTAATACATGTTTTGGGTCAGATGGCCTGACTAGTTGGTAGATTTAGGGACCTTCATACCTGGTCTGGTAAGTGTAGATATTACATAGTTGCTTTTTTATACTGCCTGTGTAAACATAGGCTGTGTTGCATATTCTTAACAAAGTGCTGAGTTGCGGGAGTGTGACATGTAACAGCAGTAATATCATGCTGTATGCTATTCTAGGATGTATATTTAGACAGGAGAAAGGCTAAAAGTATTGAAGGCATTATTGAAATGGAGCGCTGACTCCACCTGCTGGCCAATTTATTATAAAATTGTAATTGCTGTAGTGTACACAGCCTGAAGAAAGATTAAAGTTTGAAAGATTTGTAAAAGTCAAATGGCAGGAGAATATAAGCAGATTAAAAATATGGACTTAGATGAAGGTTAAGGTGATTAATATTTTAATTTTTAAATAAACAATAAGCAGATTTCAGCTGCATTAACCAAGGTTGGTCTTAGACATATTATGACAGTGGCTGTAGTGCCCCCGTTTGACTGATTGCCACCAAACTTGGAAGGTCTTTTGCAGCTTGGCTGAGGCAGTCTAGTAACACAGCCGTGCATCAAATTTTGTGAGGATTGGATGAAGCATGCCAGAGATATAGCTATTTGAATGAAATAGGCATGGAAACAGTGTGGCCAGCAGGTGGAGTCAGCGCTCCATTTTAGAAATTGTATTCAATACTTTCAGGCCTTCTTATGTGTAAATTAAGTCTGATAATGTTCTATGAGGCAAATTGGTGAAAAATGAAAGTGAATAAAAAATATGGACTCAGGTGAAGGGAAAGGTAACAATTCTTTCAAGGTTTTATGAGAAATAAGGACATTTCAGCTGAATTTGCTAAGGTGGGTCTTAGACATATATGGACAGTGGCTGTAGCGCCCCTGTTTGACCGATTGGCACCAATATTGGAGGGTCTGTCTGAGGTCCCTTACTACATTAGGCCGTCAAATTTGATGAGGATTGGCTGAAGCACGGCTGAGATTCAGATGGTTGATTGAAATGAGCATGGATATGGTGCAGGTTTGTTGTAGCTGGTGGCCATAGCATACAGGTCAAGATATTTTTATGAATTATCCATAAGGGCAATGTCCTGATTGATGTACTACCAGAATGACCTACTTGGGCTGGATATTGTAGAAGTTACAGTAATATGTTATTTATTAAGTTATTAAACATCACAAGGGAATGAAAATGACTATCATTGGGCATTGCATATGTCTTGATTTGGCATGACTCACAGAACTGGCAGTACAAAATATTTTAACCAGTAATATGTCACTAGAACAGAAATGAGATAAATGTAAGTTGAACTGATTTTCAAGGTTTATACAGACATGTTATATTGTTGTAGCGCCCCCGTTTGACCGATCGGCACCAAATTTGGAGGGCCCTTCCGGACTACTATTCTACAGGATATATTAAAGTTTGGTGATGATTGGCTGAGGCAGGCCTGAGATATAGCTGTCTGATTGAATTGGGCATGGCACCTGTATGGTTTGTGTGTGGCTGGTGACTATACCTCATGGAAAGTTTATGATTTTTTTATGAATTATTTATTATGACTGTCTCCTGATTTAAATGATACCAGATTTGTGTAGGTTTGGTGAAAATCCTAGGAGGTTAACGAAATGTCTTGTTTTCAGACCAATATGAATTATGCAAAAACGCAAAGATGCAGAAGCAAGTTCTACATGTTGTTTGATTTGGCATGTCGTACTTAATTGACCGGGCAACAATTAGACTGCCATAACAGGATGGAGATTTAGCGTAGCTCTAATGTGACAGGAGATGTAGGGCAAACCGTAGAGGAGGATACTAAAAAGTCAGACAGAACTACAGGTCAGCAGATGTCAGACAGAACAGAACTTGTTTAGGTCAGATGGTTTGAGTAGAAGGTAGAAATCATGATGTAGATTGTTGAGTGTCGGTCTAACAGGTCAGGAAATGTAGGACAGAATGTAGAACCCTGTGGTGTAGTGCCTGAACCTGACTGAATGCATTGTTTTGGTCAGATGGTCTCAGTAGTAGGTAGAAATCAGGATATAGATTAGTTAGTATCGGTCTAACAGGTCAGCAAATGTAGGACAGAATGTAGAACCCTGTGGTGGAGTGCCTTAGCCTGACTGAATGCATGGTTTGGGTCAGATGGCCTGACTAGTTGGTAGATTTAGGGACCTTCATACCTGGTCTGGTAAGTCTAGATATTACAGTTTTCTTTTTTATACTGCCTGTGTAAACATAGGCTGTGTTGCATATTCTTAACAAAGTGCTGAGTTGCGTATTGTGACATGTAACAGCAGTAATATCATGCTGTATCATATTCTAGGTTATACATTTAGACAGGAGAAAGGCTAAAAGTATTGAAGGCATTATTGAAATGGAGCGCTGACTCCACCTGCTGGCCAATTTATTATAAAATTGTAATTGCTGCAGTGTACACAGCCTGAAGAAAGATTGAAGTTTGAAAGATTTGTAAAAGTCAAATGGCAGGAAAATATAAGCAGATTAAAAATATGGACTTAGATGAAGGGAAAGGTGATTAATTTTTTAATTTTTAAATAAACGATAAGCAGATTTCAGCTGCATTAACCAAGGTTGGTCTTAGACATATTAGGACAGTGGCTGTAGTGCCCCCGTTTGACCGATTGCCACCAAACTTGGAAGGTCTTTCTGAAGTCTAGTAACACAGATGTGCGTCAAATTTTGTGAGGATTGGATGAAGCATGCCAGAGATATAGCTATTTTAATGAAATGGGCATGGAAACAGTGTGGCCAGCAGGTGGAGTCAGCGCTCCATTTTAGAAATTGTATTCAATACTTTCAGGCCTTCTTATGTGTAAATTAAGTCTGATAATGTTCTATGAGGCAAATCGGTGAAAAATGAAAGTGAATAAGAAATATGGACTCAGGTGAAGGGAAAGGTAACAATTCTTTCAAGGTTTTATGAGAAATAAGGACATTTCAGCTGAATTTGCTAAGGTGGGTCTTAGAAATATATGGACAGTGGCTGTAGCGCCCCCATTTGACCGATTGGAACCAAAATTGGAGGGTCTGTCTGAGGTCCCTTACTACATTAGGCCGTCAAATTTGATGAGGATTGGCTGAAGCACAGCTGAGCTTTAGATGGTTGATTGAAATGAGCATGGATATGGTGCAGGTTTGTTGTAGCTGGTGGCCATAGCGTACAGGTTAAGATATTTTTATGAATTATCCATAATGGCAATGTCCTGATTGATGTACTACCAGAATGACCTACTTGGGCTGAACATTGTAGAAGTTACAGTAATATGTTATTTATTAAGTTTTTAAACATCACAAGGGAATGAAAATGACTATCATTGGGCATTGCATATGTCTTGATTTGGCATGACTCACAGAACTGGCAGTACAAAATATTTTAACCAGTAACATGTCACTAGAACAGAAATGAGATAAATGTAAGTTGAACTGATTTTCAAGGTTTATACAGACATGTTATGTTGTTGTAGCGCCCCCGTTTGACCGATCGGCACCAAATTTGGAGGGCCCTTCCGGACTACTATTCTACAGGATATATTAAAGTTTGGTGATGATTGGCTGAGGCAGGCCTGAGATATAGCTGTCTGATTGAATTGGGCATGGCACCTGTATGGTTTGTGTGTGGCTGGTGACTATACCTCATGGAAAGTTTATGATTTTTTTTATGAATTATTTATTATGACTGTCTCCTGATTTAAATGATACCAGATTTGTGTAGGTTTGGTGAAAATCCTAGGAGGTTAACGAAATGTCTTGTTTTCAGACCAATATGAATTATGCAAAAACGCAAAGATGCAGAAGCAAGTTCTACATGTTGTTTGATTTGGCATGTCGTACTGAATTGACCTGGCAAGAAATGTCGATTGTAGGCTTCACCGTTCTCGAGAAATAGGCAGAAATGCAAAAGTTGTCACTGTTGCGCCCCCATCTGGCCGAGTGAGGTGTCCTTTACAGTTTAGGCAGAGGGTCAGAGCACAAATGTATCACCCAAATTTGATTTAGATTGGTCATTGAGAAGCCTGTGAAATGCCTGCTTGATTTTGATTGGCTGATGGCGGCCACTCTTTAAGGAATAATTACTGCCATTGTAGGTGACTGACCACAGGCTGCTTCCTAGTACATATCTACCAAATTTCAGTTAGATTGGCAAAGGCAGTCAGGAGATATTGCCAGTTTTTAGTTGTAGCGCCCCCTATTGACGAAATGCGGCCCGCCTCGGACCGTGTCCCCAGAATGGTGTAGGGAGGTAGCATTTCAAATTTGGTCAAGGTAGGCCAAGGCACGGCCAAGTTATAGCCGTCAGACCAAAACGGGCCAAATTTGGACATTGTTTGGGCGTGGCTAATGGCCGTAGGATATAAAAATGTCTGAATTTTGTGGATAATTCTTGATCAGCAGAGAATTCTGATTCGTCTGACACCTCATTTGTCTGATTTGGTAGGACAAGCCAGGACTTTAAGGAAAAAGTAGGATTGGCAAATTATGCAAATTAGCAAAAAATCTAAGTAGGCGGAGCTTCATAGTCCAAATGGCAAGTTGGTAGGGCTTTGCTGTCTGTATATGTAGAACAAAGAATTTCGATTGTAGGTCTAACAGGACAGGAGATATCGACCGAAACGTGTTGGGGGGCGCTAAGGCGCCCCCATCTGGCTGGCAGGACTGGGTAGGACAACCTGAGTAGTGGGTAGGAATTGACATCATCTGACCAAGTTTGGTTGGTCTAGCTCTTACAGTTTAGGCTGTACATTCAGTTTTAGGGCAGAAAAATAATAATAATAATAATAACTAGAAACTGCAGGCAGTTACTGAAGGGTCCAAAGGGTATGACAAGTAGGACAGGTAGGACAGGTAGGACAACAGATGGTTTGAGTAGAAGGTAGAAATCAGGATGGAGATTGTTGAGTGTCCGTCTAACAGGTCAGGAAATGTAGGACAGAATGTAGGACCCTGTGGTGTAGTGCCTGAACCTGACTGAATGTAATGTTTTGGTGAGATAGTCTGAGTAGTAGGTAGAAATCAGGATATAGACTAGTTAGTATCGGTCTAACAGGTCAGCAAATGCAGGACAGAATGTAGAACCCTGTGGTGGAGTGCCTTAGCCTGACTTAATACATGTTTTGGGTCAGATGGCCTGACTAGTTGGTAGATTTAGGGACCTTCATACCTGGTCTGGTAAGTGTAGATATTACATAGTTGCTTTTTTATACTGCCTGTGTAAACATAGGCTGTGTTGCATATTCTTAACAAAGTGCTGAGTTGCGGGAGTGTGACATGTAACAGCAGTAATATCATGCTGTATGCTATTCTAGGATGTATATTTAGACAGGAGAAAGGCTAAAAGTATTGAAGGCATTATTGAAATGGAGCGCTGACTCCACCTGCTGGCCAATTTATTATAAAATTGTAATTGCTGTAGTGTACACAGCCTGAAGAAAGATTAAAGTTTGAAAGATTTGTAAAAGTCAAATGGCAGGAGAATATAAGCAGATTAAAAATATGGACTTAGATGAAGGTTAAGGTGATTAATATTTTAATTTTTAAATAAACAATAAGCAGATTTCAGCTGCATTAACCAAGGTTGGTCTTAGACATATTATGACAGTGGCTGTAGTGCCCCCGTTTGACTGATTGCCACCAAACTTGGAAGGTCTTTTGCAGCTTGGCTGAGGCAGTCTAGTAACACAGCCGTGCATCAAATTTTGTGAGGATTGGATGAAGCATGCCAGAGATATAGCTATTTGAATGAAATAGGCATGGAAACAGTGTGGCCAGCAGGTGGAGTCAGCGCTCCATTTTAGAAATTGTATTCAATACTTTCAGGCCTTCTTATGTGTAAATTAAGTCTGATAATGTTCTATGAGGCAAATTGGTGAAAAATGAAAGTGAATAAAAAATATGGACTCAGGTGAAGGGAAAGGTAACAATTCTTTCAAGGTTTTATGAGAAATAAGGACATTTCAGCTGAATTTGCTAAGGTGGGTCTTAGACATATATGGACAGTGGCTGTAGCGCCCCTGTTTGACCGATTGGCACCAATATTGGAGGGTCTGTCTGAGGTCCCTTACTACATTAGGCCGTCAAATTTGATGAGGATTGGCTGAAGCACGGCTGAGATTCAGATGGTTGATTGAAATGAGCATGGATATGGTGCAGGTTTGTTGTAGCTGGTGGCCATAGCATACAGGTCAAGATATTTTTATGAATTATCCATAAGGGCAATGTCCTGATTGATGTACTACCAGAATGACCTACTTGGGCTGGATATTGTAGAAGTTACAGTAATATGTTATTTATTAAGTTATTAAACATCACAAGGGAATGAAAATGACTATCATTGGGCATTGCATATGTCTTGATTTGGCATGACTCACAGAACTGGCAGTACAAAATATTTTAACCAGTAATATGTCACTAGAACAGAAATGAGATAAATGTAAGTTGAACTGATTTTCAAGGTTTATACAGACATGTTATATTGTTGTAGCGCCCCCGTTTGACCGATCGGCACCAAATTTGGAGGGCCCTTCCGGACTACTATTCTACAGGATATATTAAAGTTTGGTGATGATTGGCTGAGGCAGGCCTGAGATATAGCTGTCTGATTGAATTGGGCATGGCACCTGTATGGTTTGTGTGTGGCTGGTGACTATACCTCATGGAAAGTTTATGATTTTTTTATGAATTATTTATTATGACTGTCTCCTGATTTAAATGATACCAGATTTGTGTAGGTTTGGTGAAAATCCTAGGAGGTTAACGAAATGTCTTGTTTTCAGACCAATATGAATTATGCAAAAACGCAAAGATGCAGAAGCAAGTTCTACATGTTGTTTGATTTGGCATGTCGTACTTAATTGACCGGGCAACAATTAGACTGCCATAACAGGATGGAGATTTAGCGTAGCTCTAATGTGACAGGAGATGTAGGGCAAACCGTAGAGGAGGATACTAAAAAGTCAGACAGAACTACAGGTCAGCAGATGTCAGACAGAACAGAACTTGTTTAGGTCAGATGGTTTGAGTAGAAGGTAGAAATCATGATGTAGATTGTTGAGTGTCGGTCTAACAGGTCAGGAAATGTAGGACAGAATGTAGAACCCTGTGGTGTAGTGCCTGAACCTGACTGAATGCATTGTTTTGGTCAGATGGTCTCAGTAGTAGGTAGAAATCAGGATATAGATTAGTTAGTATCGGTCTAACAGGTCAGCAAATGTAGGACAGAATGTAGAACCCTGTGGTGGAGTGCCTTAGCCTGACTGAATGCATGGTTTGGGTCAGATGGCCTGACTAGTTGGTAGATTTAGGGACCTTCATACCTGGTCTGGTAAGTCTAGATATTACAGAGTTTTCTTTTTTATACTGCCTGTGTAAACATAGGCTGTGTTGCATATTCTTAACAAAGTGCTGAGTTGCGTATTGTGACATGTAACAGCAGTAATATCATGCTGTATCATATTCTAGGTTATACATTTAGACAGGAGAAAGGCTAAAAGTATTGAAGGCATTATTGAAATGGAGCGCTGACTCCACCTGCTGGCCAATTTATTATAAAATTGTAATTGCTGCAGTGTACACAGCCTGAAGAAAGATTGAAGTTTGAAAGATTTGTAAAAGTCAAATGGCAGGAAAATATAAGCAGATTAAAAATATGGACTTAGATGAAGGGAAAGGTGATTAATTTTTTAATTTTTAAATAAACGATAAGCAGATTTCAGCTGCATTAACCAAGGTTGGTCTTAGACATATTAGGACAGTGGCTGTAGTGCCCCCGTTTGACCGATTGCCACCAAACTTGGAAGGTCTTTCTGAAGTCTAGTAACACAGATGTGCGTCAAATTTTGTGAGGATTGGATGAAGCATGCCAGAGATATAGCTATTTTAATGAAATGGGCATGGAAACAGTGTGGCCAGCAGGTGGAGTCAGCGCTCCATTTTAGAAATTGTATTCAATACTTTCAGGCCTTCTTATGTGTAAATTAAGTCTGATAATGTTCTATGAGGCAAATCGGTGAAAAATGAAAGTGAATAAGAAATATGGACTCAGGTGAAGGGAAAGGTAACAATTCTTTCAAGGTTTTATGAGAAATAAGGACATTTCAGCTGAATTTGCTAAGGTGGGTCTTAGAAATATATGGACAGTGGCTGTAGCGCCCCCATTTGACCGATTGGAACCAAAATTGGAGGGTCTGTCTGAGGTCCCTTACTACATTAGGCCGTCAAATTTGATGAGGATTGGCTGAAGCACAGCTGAGCTTTAGATGGTTGATTGAAATGAGCATGGATATGGTGCAGGTTTGTTGTAGCTGGTGGCCATAGCGTACAGGTTAAGATATTTTTATGAATTATCCATAATGGCAATGTCCTGATTGATGTACTACCAGAATGACCTACTTGGGCTGAACATTGTAGAAGTTACAGTAATATGTTATTTATTAAGTTTTTAAACATCACAAGGGAATGAAAATGACTATCATTGGGCATTGCATATGTCTTGATTTGGCATGACTCACAGAACTGGCAGTACAAAATATTTTAACCAGTAACATGTCACTAGAACAGAAATGAGATAAATGTAAGTTGAACTGATTTTCAAGGTTTATACAGACATGTTATGTTGTTGTAGCGCCCCCGTTTGACCGATCGGCACCAAATTTGGAGGGCCCTTCCGGACTACTATTCTACAGGATATATTAAAGTTTGGTGATGATTGGCTGAGGCAGGCCTGAGATATAGCTGTCTGATTGAATTGGGCATGGCACCTGTATGGTTTGTGTGTGGCTGGTGACTATACCTCATGGAAAGTTTATGATTTTTTTTATGAATTATTTATTATGACTGTCTCCTGATTTAAATGATACCAGATTTGTGTAGGTTTGGTGAAAATCCTAGGAGGTTAACGAAATGTCTTGTTTTCAGACCAATATGAATTATGCAAAAACGCAAAGATGC
Organism: Paramormyrops kingsleyae; assembly: GCF_048594095.1. Classification (NCBI taxonomy): domain Eukaryota; kingdom Metazoa; phylum Chordata; class Actinopteri; order Osteoglossiformes; family Mormyridae; genus Paramormyrops; species Paramormyrops kingsleyae. The sequence goes on from NC_132798.1 coordinate 44,501,331, forward strand.
AGAAGCAAGTTCTACATGTTGTTTGATTTGGCATGTCGTACTGAATTGACCTGGCAAGAAATGTCGATTGTAGGCTTCACCGTTCTCGAGAAATAGGCAGAAATGCAAAAGTTGTCACTGTTGCGCCCCCATCTGGCCGAGTGAGGTGTCCTTTACAGTTTAGGCAGAGGGTCAGAGCACAAATGTATCACCCAAATTTGATTTAGATTGGTCATTGAGAAGCCTGTGAAATGCCTGCTTGATTTTGATTGGCTGATGGCGGCCACTCTTTAAGGAATAATTACTGCCATTGTAGGTGACTGACCACAGGCTGCTTCCTAGTACATATCTACCAAATTTCAGTTAGATTGGCAAAGGCAGTCAGGAGATATTGCCAGTTTTTAGTTGTAGCGCCCCCTATTGACGAAATGCGGCCCGCCTCGGACCGTGTCCCCAGAATGGTGTAGGGAGGTAGCATTTCAAATTTGGTCAAGGTAGGCCAAGGCACGGCCAAGTTATAGCCGTCAGACCAAAACGGGCCAAATTTGGACATTGTTTGGGCGTGGCTAATGGCCGTAGGATATAAAAATGTCTGAATTTTGTGGATAATTCTTGATCAGCAGAGAATTCTGATTCGTCTGACACCTCATTTGTCTGATTTGGTAGGACAAGCCAGGACTTTAAGGAAAAAGTAGGATTGGCAAATTATGCAAATTAGCAAAAAATCTAAGTAGGCGGAGCTTCATAGTCCAAATGGCAAGTTGGTAGGGCTTTGCTGTCTGTATATGTAGAACAAAGAATTTCGATTGTAGGTCTAACAGGACAGGAGATATCGACCGAAACGTGTTGGGGGGCGCTAAGGCGCCCCCATCTGGCTGGCAGGACTGGGTAGGACAACCTGAGTAGTGGGTAGGAATTGACATCATCTGACCAAGTTTGGTTGGTCTAGCTCTTACAGTTTAGGCTGTACATTCAGTTTTAGGGCAGAAAAATAATAATAATAATAATAATAATAACTAGAAACTGCAGGCAGTTACTGAAGGGTCCAAAGGGTATGACAAGTAGGACAGGTAGGACAGGTAGGACAACAGATGGTTTGAGTAGAAGGTAGAAATCAGGATGGAGATTGTTGAGTGTCCGTCTAACAGGTCAGGAAATGTAGGACAGAATGTAGGACCCTGTGGTGTAGTGCCTGAACCTGACTGAATGTAATGTTTTGGTGAGATAGTCTGAGTAGTAGGTAGAAATCAGGATATAGACTAGTTAGTATCGGTCTAACAGGTCAGCAAATGCAGGACAGAATGTAGAACCCTGTGGTGGAGTGCCTTAGCCTGACTTAATACATGTTTTGGGTCAGATGGCCTGACTAGTTGGTAGATTTAGGGACCTTCATACCTGGTCTGGTAAGTGTAGATATTACATAGTTGCTTTTTTATACTGCCTGTGTAAACATAGGCTGTGTTGCATATTCTTAACAAAGTGCTGAGTTGCGGGAGTGTGACATGTAACAGCAGTAATATCATGCTGTATGCTATTCTAGGATGTATATTTAGACAGGAGAAAGGCTAAAAGTATTGAAGGCATTATTGAAATGGAGCGCTGACTCCACCTGCTGGCCAATTTATTATAAAATTGTAATTGCTGTAGTGTACACAGCCTGAAGAAAGATTAAAGTTTGAAAGATTTGTAAAAGTCAAATGGCAGGAGAATATAAGCAGATTAAAAATATGGACTTAGATGAAGGTTAAGGTGATTAATATTTTAATTTTTAAATAAACAATAAGCAGATTTCAGCTGCATTAACCAAGGTTGGTCTTAGACATATTATGACAGTGGCTGTAGTGCCCCCGTTTGACTGATTGCCACCAAACTTGGAAGGTCTTTTGCAGCTTGGCTGAGGCAGTCTAGTAACACAGCCGTGCATCAAATTTTGTGAGGATTGGATGAAGCATGCCAGAGATATAGCTATTTGAATGAAATAGGCATGGAAACAGTGTGGCCAGCAGGTGGAGTCAGCGCTCCATTTTAGAAATTGTATTCAATACTTTCAGGCCTTCTTATGTGTAAATTAAGTCTGATAATGTTCTATGAGGCAAATTGGTGAAAAATGAAAGTGAATAAAAAATATGGACTCAGGTGAAGGGAAAGGTAACAATTCTTTCAAGGTTTTATGAGAAATAAGGACATTTCAGCTGAATTTGCTAAGGTGGGTCTTAGACATATATGGACAGTGGCTGTAGCGCCCCTGTTTGACCGATTGGCACCAATATTGGAGGGTCTGTCTGAGGTCCCTTACTACATTAGGCCGTCAAATTTGATGAGGATTGGCTGAAGCACGGCTGAGATTCAGATGGTTGATTGAAATGAGCATGGATATGGTGCAGGTTTGTTGTAGCTGGTGGCCATAGCATACAGGTCAAGATATTTTTATGAATTATCCATAAGGGCAATGTCCTGATTGATGTACTACCAGAATGACCTACTTGGGCTGGATATTGTAGAAGTTACAGTAATATGTTATTTATTAAGTTATTAAACATCACAAGGGAATGAAAATGACTATCATTGGGCATTGCATATGTCTTGATTTGGCATGACTCACAGAACTGGCAGTACAAAATATTTTAACCAGTAATATGTCACTAGAACAGAAATGAGATAAATGTAAGTTGAACTGATTTTCAAGGTTTATACAGACATGTTATATTGTTGTAGCGCCCCCGTTTGACCGATCGGCACCAAATTTGGAGGGCCCTTCCGGACTACTATTCTACAGGATATATTAAAGTTTGGTGATGATTGGCTGAGGCAGGCCTGAGATATAGCTGTCTGATTGAATTGGGCATGGCACCTGTATGGTTTGTGTGTGGCTGGTGACTATACCTCATGGAAAGTTTATGATTTTTTTATGAATTATTTATTATGACTGTCTCCTGATTTAAATGATACCAGATTTGTGTAGGTTTGGTGAAAATCCTAGGAGGTTAACGAAATGTCTTGTTTTCAGACCAATATGAATTATGCAAAAACGCAAAGATGCAGAAGCAAGTTCTACATGTTGTTTGATTTGGCATGTCGTACTTAATTGACCGGGCAACAATTAGACTGCCATAACAGGATGGAGATTTAGCGTAGCTCTAATGTGACAGGAGATGTAGGGCAAACCGTAGAGGAGGATACTAAAAAGTCAGACAGAACTACAGGTCAGCAGATGTCAGACAGAACAGAACTTGTTTAGGTCAGATGGTTTGAGTAGAAGGTAGAAATCATGATGTAGATTGTTGAGTGTCGGTCTAACAGGTCAGGAAATGTAGGACAGAATGTAGAACCCTGTGGTGTAGTGCCTGAACCTGACTGAATGCATTGTTTTGGTCAGATGGTCTCAGTAGTAGGTAGAAATCAGGATATAGATTAGTTAGTATCGGTCTAACAGGTCAGCAAATGTAGGACAGAATGTAGAACCCTGTGGTGGAGTGCCTTAGCCTGACTGAATGCATGGTTTGGGTCAGATGGCCTGACTAGTTGGTAGATTTAGGGACCTTCATACCTGGTCTGGTAAGTCTAGATATTACAGAGTTTTCTTTTTTATACTGCCTGTGTAAACATAGGCTGTGTTGCATATTCTTAACAAAGTGCTGAGTTGCGTATTGTGACATGTAACAGCAGTAATATCATGCTGTATCATATTCTAGGTTATACATTTAGACAGGAGAAAGGCTAAAAGTATTGAAGGCATTATTGAAATGGAGCGCTGACTCCACCTGCTGGCCAATTTATTATAAAATTGTAATTGCTGCAGTGTACACAGCCTGAAGAAAGATTGAAGTTTGAAAGATTTGTAAAAGTCAAATGGCAGGAAAATATAAGCAGATTAAAAATATGGACTTAGATGAAGGGAAAGGTGATTAATTTTTTAATTTTTAAATAAACGATAAGCAGATTTCAGCTGCATTAACCAAGGTTGGTCTTAGACATATTAGGACAGTGGCTGTAGTGCCCCCGTTTGACCGATTGCCACCAAACTTGGAAGGTCTTTCTGAAGTCTAGTAACACAGATGTGCGTCAAATTTTGTGAGGATTGGATGAAGCATGCCAGAGATATAGCTATTTTAATGAAATGGGCATGGAAACAGTGTGGCCAGCAGGTGGAGTCAGCGCTCCATTTTAGAAATTGTATTCAATACTTTCAGGCCTTCTTATGTGTAAATTAAGTCTGATAATGTTCTATGAGGCAAATCGGTGAAAAATGAAAGTGAATAAGAAATATGGACTCAGGTGAAGGGAAAGGTAACAATTCTTTCAAGGTTTTATGAGAAATAAGGACATTTCAGCTGAATTTGCTAAGGTGGGTCTTAGAAATATATGGACAGTGGCTGTAGCGCCCCCATTTGACCGATTGGAACCAAAATTGGAGGGTCTGTCTGAGGTCCCTTACTACATTAGGCCGTCAAATTTGATGAGGATTGGCTGAAGCACAGCTGAGCTTTAGATGGTTGATTGAAATGAGCATGGATATGGTGCAGGTTTGTTGTAGCTGGTGGCCATAGCGTACAGGTTAAGATATTTTTATGAATTATCCATAATGGCAATGTCCTGATTGATGTACTACCAGAATGACCTACTTGGGCTGAACATTGTAGAAGTTACAGTAATATGTTATTTATTAAGTTTTTAAACATCACAAGGGAATGAAAATGACTATCATTGGGCATTGCATATGTCTTGATTTGGCATGACTCACAGAACTGGCAGTACAAAATATTTTAACCAGTAACATGTCACTAGAACAGAAATGAGATAAATGTAAGTTGAACTGATTTTCAAGGTTTATACAGACATGTTATGTTGTTGTAGCGCCCCCGTTTGACCGATCGGCACCAAATTTGGAGGGCCCTTCCGGACTACTATTCTACAGGATATATTAAAGTTTGGTGATGATTGGCTGAGGCAGGCCTGAGATATAGCTGTCTGATTGAATTGGGCATGGCACCTGTATGGTTTGTGTGTGGCTGGTGACTATACCTCATGGAAAGTTTATGATTTTTTTTATGAATTATTTATTATGACTGTCTCCTGATTTAAATGATACCAGATTTGTGTAGGTTTGGTGAAAATCCTAGGAGGTTAACGAAATGTCTTGTTTTCAGACCAATATGAATTATGCAAAAACGCAAAGATGCAGAAGCAAGTTCTACATGTTGTTTGATTTGGCATGTCGTACTGAATTGACCTGGCAAGAAATGTCGATTGTAGGCTTCACCGTTCTCGAGAAATAGGCAGAAATGCAAAAGTTGTCACTGTTGCGCCCCCATCTGGCCGAGTGAGGTGTCCTTTACAGTTTAGGCAGAGGGTCAGAGCACAAATGTATCACCCAAATTTGATTTAGATTGGTCATTGAGAAGCCTGTGAAATGCCTGCTTGATTTTGATTGGCTGATGGCGGCCACTCTTTAAGGAATAATTACTGCCATTGTAGGTGACTGACCACAGGCTGCTTCCTAGTACATATCTACCAAATTTCAGTTAGATTGGCAAAGGCAGTCAGGAGATATTGCCAGTTTTTAGTTGTAGCGCCCCCTATTGACGAAATGCGGCCCGCCTCGGACCGTGTCCCCAGAATGGTGTAGGGAGGTAGCATTTCAAATTTGGTCAAGGTAGGCCAAGGCACGGCCAAGTTATAGCCGTCAGACCAAAACGGGCCAAATTTGGACATTGTTTGGGCGTGGCTAATGGCCGTAGGATATAAAAATGTCTGAATTTTGTGGATAATTCTTGATCAGCAGAGAATTCTGATTCGTCTGACACCTCATTTGTCTGATTTGGTAGGACAAGCCAGGACTTTAAGGAAAAAGTAGGATTGGCAAATTATGCAAATTAGCAAAAAATCTAAGTAGGCGGAGCTTCATAGTCCAAATGGCAAGTTGGTAGGGCTTTGCTGTCTGTATATGTAGAACAAAGAATTTCGATTGTAGGTCTAACAGGACAGGAGATATCGACCGAAACGTGTTGGGGGGCGCTAAGGCGCCCCCATCTGGCTGGCAGGACTGGGTAGGACAACCTGAGTAGTGGGTAGGAATTGACATCATCTGACCAAGTTTGGTTGGTCTAGCTCTTACAGTTTAGGCTGTACATTCAGTTTTAGGGCAGAAAAATAATAATAATAATAATAATAATAATAATCCTAAGAAAAACAATAATGGTCCATAAGGACTTCGTCCTTTGGACCCTTAATAATCCTAAGAAAAACAATAATGGTCCATAAGGACTTCGTCCTTTGGACCCTTAATAACTAGAAACTGCAGGCAGTTACTGAAGGGTCCAAAGGGTATGACAAGTAGGACAGGTAGGACAGGTAGGACAACAGATGGTTTGAGTAGAAGGTAGAAATCAGGATGGAGATTGTTGAGTGTCCGTCTAACAGGTCAGGAAATGTAGGACAGAATGTAGGACCCTGTGGTGTAGTGCCTGAACCTGACTGAATGCAATGTTTTGGTGAGATAGTCTGAGTAGTAGGTAGAAATCAGGATATAGACTAGTTAGTATCGGTCTAACAGGTCAGCAAATGCAGGACAGAATGTAGAACCCTGTGGTGGAGTGCCTTAGCCTGACTTAATACATGTTTTGGGTCAGATGGCCTGACTAGTTGGTAGATTTAGGGACCTTCATACCTGGTCTGGTAAGTGTAGATATTACATAGTTGCTTTTTTATACTGCCTGTGTAAACATAGGCTGTGTTGCATATTCTTAACAAAGTGCTGAGTTGCGGGAGTGTGACATGTAACAGCAGTAATATCATGCTGTATGCTATTCTAGGATGTATATTTAGACAGGAGAAAGGCTAAAAGTATTGAAGGCATTATTGAAATGGAGCGCTGACTCCACCTGCTGGCCAATTTATTATAAAATTGTAATTGCTGTAGTGTACACAGCCTGAAGAAAGATTAAAGTTTGAAAGATTTGTAAAAGTCAAATGGCAGGAGAATATAAGCAGATTAAAAATATGGACTTAGATGAAGGGAAAGGTGATTAATATTTTAATTTTTAAATAAACAATAAGCAGATTTCAGCTGCATTAACCAAGGTTGGTCTTAGACATATTATGACAGTGGCTGTAGTGCCCCCGTTTGACTGATTGCCACCAAACTTGGAAGGTCTTTTGCAGCTTGGCTGAGGCAGTCTAGTAACACAGCCGTGCATCAAATTTTGTGAGGATTGGATGAAGCATGCCAGAGATATAGCTATTTGAATGAAATAGGCATGGAAACAGTGTGGCCAGCAGGTGGAGTCAGCGCTCCATTTTAGAAATTGTATTCAATACTTTCAGGCCTTCTTATGTGTAAATTAAGTCTGATAATGTTCTATGAGGCAAATTGGTGAAAAATGAAAGTGAATAAAAAATATGGACTCAGGTGAAGGGAAAGGTAACAATTCTTTCAAGGTTTTATGAGAAATAAGGACATTTCAGCTGAATTTGCTAAGGTGGGTCTTAGACATATATGGACAGTGGCTGTAGCGCCCCTGTTTGACCGATTGGCACCAATATTGGAGGGTCTGTCTGAGGTCCCTTACTACATTAGGCCGTCAAATTTGATGAGGATTGGCTGAAGCACGGCTGAGATTCAGATGGTTGATTGAAATGAGCATGGATATGGTGCAGGTTTGTTGTAGCTGGTGGCCATAGCATACAGGTCAAGATATTTTTATGAATTATCCATAAGGGCAATGTCCTGATTGATGTACTACCAGAATGACCTACTTGGGCTGGATATTGTAGAAGTTACAGTAATATGTTATTTATTAAGTTATTAAACATCACAAGGGAATGAAAATGACTATCATTGGGCATTGCATATGTCTTGATTTGGCATGACTCACAGAACTGGCAGTACAAAATATTTTAACCAGTAATATGTCACTAGAACAGAAATGAGATAAATGTAAGTTGAACTGATTTTCAAGGTTTATACAGACATGTTATATTGTTGTAGCGCCCCCGTTTGACCGATCGGCACCAAATTTGGAGGGCCCTTCCGGACTACTATTCTACAGGATATATTAAAGTTTGGTGATGATTGGCTGAGGCAGGCCTGAGATATAGCTGTCTGATTGAATTGGGCATGGCACCTGTATGGTTTGTGTGTGGCTGGTGACTATACCTCATGGAAAGTTTATGATTTTTTTATGAATTATTTATTATGACTGTCTCCTGATTTAAATGATACCAGATTTGTGTAGGTTTGGTGAAAATCCTAGGAGGTTAACGAAATGTCTTGTTTTCAGACCAATATGAATTATGCAAAAACGCAAAGATGCAGAAGCAAGTTCTACATGTTGTTTGATTTGGCATGTCGTACTTAATTGACCGGGCAACAATTAGACTGCCATAACAGGATGGAGATTTAGCGTAGCTCTAATGTGACAGGAGATGTAGGGCAAACCGTAGAGGAGGATACTAAAAAGTCAGACAGAACTACAGGTCAGCAGATGTCAGACAGAACAGAACTTGTTTAGGTCAGATGGTTTGAGTAGAAGGTAGAAATCATGATGTAGATTGTTGAGTGTCGGTCTAACAGGTCAGGAAATGTAGGACAGAATGTAGAACCCTGTGGTGTAGTGCCTGAACCTGACTGAATGCATTGTTTTGGTCAGATGGTCTCAGTAGTAGGTAGAAATCAGGATATAGATTAGTTAGTATCGGTCTAACAGGTCAGCAAATGTAGGACAGAATGTAGAACCCTGTGGTGGAGTGCCTTAGCCTGACTGAATGCATGGTTTGGGTCAGATGGCCTGACTAGTTGGTAGATTTAGGGACCTTCATACCTGGTCTGGTAAGTCTAGATATTACAGAGTTTTCTTTTTTATACTGCCTGTGTAAACATAGGCTGTGTTGCATATTCTTAACAAAGTGCTGAGTTGCGTATTGTGACATGTAACAGCAGTAATATCATGCTGTATCATATTCTAGGTTATACATTTAGACAGGAGAAAGGCTAAAAGTATTGAAGGCATTATTGAAATGGAGCGCTGACTCCACCTGCTGGCCAATTTATTATAAAATTGTAATTGCTGCAGTGTACACAGCCTGAAGAAAGATTGAAGTTTGAAAGATTTGTAAAAGTCAAATGGCAGGAAAATATAAGCAGATTAAAAATATGGACTTAGATGAAGGGAAAGGTGATTAATTTTTTAATTTTTAAATAAACGATAAGCAGATTTCAGCTGCATTAACCAAGGTTGGTCTTAGACATATTAGGACAGTGGCTGTAGTGCCCCCGTTTGACCGATTGCCACCAAACTTGGAAGGTCTTTCTGAAGTCTAGTAACACAGATGTGCGTCAAATTTTGTGAGGATTGGATGAAGCATGCCAGAGATATAGCTATTTTAATAAAATGGGCATGGAAACAGTGTGGCCAGCAGGTGGAGTCAGCGCTCCATTTTAGAAATTGTATTCAATACTTTCAGGCCTTCTTATGTGTAAATTAAGTCTGATAATGTTCTATGAGGCAAATCGGTGAAAAATGAAAGTGAATAAGAAATATGGACTCAGGTGAAGGGAAAGGTAACAATTCTTTCAAGGTTTTATGAGAAATAAGGACATTTCAGCTGAATTTGCTAAGGTGGGTCTTAGAAATATATGGACAGTGGCTGTAGCGCCCCCATTTGACCGATTGGAACCAAAATTGGAGGGTCTGTCTGAGGTCCCTTACTACATTAGGCCGTCAAATTTGATGAGGATTGGCTGAAGCACAGCTGAGCTTTAGATGGTTGATTGAAATGAGCATGGATATGGTGCAGGTTTGTTGTAGCTGGTGGCCATAGCGTACAGGTTAAGATATTTTTATGAATTATCCATAATGGCAATGTCCTGATTGATGTACTACCAGAATGACCTACTTGGGCTGAACATTGTAGAAGTTACAGTAATATGTTATTTATTAAGTTTTTAAACATCACAAGGGAATGAAAATGACTATCATTGGGCATTGCATATGTCTTGATTTGGCATGACTCACAGAACTGGCAGTACAAAATATTTTAACCAGTAACATGTCACTAGAACAGAAATGAGATAAATGTAAGTTGAACTGATTTTCAAGGTTTATACAGACATGTTATGTTGTTGTAGCGCCCCCGTTTGACCGATCGGCACCAAATTTGGAGGGCCCTTCCGGACTACTATTCTACAGGATATATTAAAGTTTGGTGATGATTGGCTGAGGCAGGCCTGAGATATAGCTGTCTGATTGAATTGGGCATGGCACCTGTATGGTTTGTGTGTGGCTGGTGACTATACCTCATGGAAAGTTTATGATTTTTTTTATGAATTATTTATTATGACTGTCTCCTGATTTAAATGATACCAGATTTGTGTAGGTTTGGTGAAAATCCTAGGAGGTTAACGAAATGTCTTGTTTTCAGACCAATATGAATTATGCAAAAACGCAAAGATGCAGAAGCAAGTTCTACATGTTGTTTGATTTGGCATGTCGTACTGAATTGACCTGGCAAGAAATGTCGATTGTAGGCTTCACCGTTCTCGAGAAATAGGCAGAAATGCAAAAGTTGTCACTGTTGCGCCCCCATCTGGCCGAGTGAGGTGTCCTTTACAGTTTAGGCAGAGGGTCAGAGCACAAATGTATCACCCAAATTTGATTTAGATTGGTCATTGAGAAGCCTGTGAAATGCCTGCTTGATTTTGATTGGCTGATGGCGGCCACTCTTTAAGGAATAATTACTGCCATTGTAGGTGACTGACCACAGGCTGCTTCCTAGTACATATCTACCAAATTTCAGTTAGATTGGCAAAGGCAGTCAGGAGATATTGCCAGTTTTTAGTTGTAGCGCCCCCTATTGACGAAATGCGGCCCGCCTCGGACCGTGTCCCCAGAATGGTGTAGGGAGGTAGCATTTCAAATTTGGTCAAGGTAGGCCAAGGCACGGCCAAGTTATAGCCGTCAGACCAAAACGGGCCAAATTTGGACATTGTTTGGGCGTGGCTAATGGCCGTAGGATATAAAAATGTCTGAATTTTGTGGATAATTCTTGATCAGCAGAGAATTCTGATTCGTCTGACACCTCATTTGTCTGATTTGGTAGGACAAGCCAGGACTTTAAGGAAAAAGTAGGATTGGCAAATTATGCAAATTAGCAAAAAATCTAAGTAGGCGGAGCTTCATAGTCCAAATGGCAAGTTGGTAGGGCTTTGCTGTCTGTATATGTAGAACAAAGAATTTCGATTGTAGGTCTAACAGGACAGGAGATATCGACCGAAACGTGTTGGGGGGCGCTAAGGCGCCCCCATCTGGCTGGCAGGACTGGGTAGGACAACCTGAGTAGTGGGTAGGAATTGACATCATCTGACCAAGTTTGGTTGGTCTAGCTCTTACAGTTTAGGCTGTACATTCAGTTTTAGGGCAGAAAAATAATAATAACTAGAAACTGCAGGCAGTTACTGAAGGGTCCAAAGGGTATGAAAAGTAGGACAGGTAGGACAAGTAGGACAGGTAGGACAAGTAATAGAGCAATAACGGCAGAGGACTGGTGACCAGGGTAGTAGAAAGTCAGACAGAATTAGACTGCCATAACAGGATGCAGATTTAGTGTAGCTCTATTGCGACAGGAGATGTAGGGCAAACTGTAGAGGAGGGTACTAACAAGTCAGACAGAACTACAGGTCAGCAGATGTCAGACAGAACAGAACTTGTTTCAGTCAGATGGTTTGAGTAGCAGGTAGAAATCAGGATGGAGATTGTTTAGTGTCGGTCTAACAGGTCAGGAAATGTAGGAAAGAATGTAGAACCCTGTGGTGTAGTGCCTGAACCTGACTGAATGCATTATTTTGGTCAGATGGTCTCAGTAGTAGGTAGAAATCAGGATATAGATTAAATATTATCGGTCTAAAAGGTCAGCAAATGTAGGACAGAATGTAGAACCCTGTGGTGGAGTGCCTTAGCCTGACTGAATGCATGGTTTGGGTCAGATGGCCTGACTAGTTGGTAGATTTAGGGACCTTCATACCTGGTCTGGTAAGTCTAGATATTACAGAGTTGCTTTGTTATACTGCCTGTGTAAACATAGGCTGTGTTGCATATTCTTAACAAAGTGCTGAGTTGCGTAGTGTGACATGTAACAGCAGTAATATCATGCTGTATCCTATTCTAGGTCGTACATTTAGACAGGAGAAAGGCTAAAAGTATTGAAGGCATTATTGAAATGGAGCGCTGACTCCACCTGCTGGCCAATTTATTATAAAATTGTAATTGCTGCAGTGTACACAGCCTGAAGAAAGATTGAAGTTTGAAAGATTTGTAAAAGTCAAATGGCAGGAAAATATAAGCAGATTAAAAATATGGACTCAGATGAAGGGAAAGGTGATTAATATTTTAATTTTTAAATAAACAATAAGCAGATTTCAGCTGCATTAACCAAGGTTGGTCTTAGACATAGTAGGACAGTGGCTGTAGTGCCCCCGTTTGACCGATTGCCACCAAACTTGGAAGGTATTTCTGAAGTCTAGTAACACAGATGTGCGTCAAATTTTGTGAGGATTGGATGAAGCACGCCAGAGATATAGCTATTTGAATGAAATGGGCATGGAAATAGTGTGGCCAGCAGGTGGAGTCAGCGCTCCATTTTAGAAATTGTATTCAATACTTTCAGGCCTTCTTATGTGTAAATTAAGTCTGATAATGTTCTATGAGGCAAATTGGTGAAAAATTAAAGCAAATAAAAAATATAGACTCAGGTGAAGGGAAAGGTAACACTTCTTTCAAGGTTTTATGAGAAATAAGGACATTTCAGCTTAATTTGCTAAGGTGGGTCTTAGAAATATATGGACAGTGGTTGTAGCGCCCCCGTTTGACCGATCGGCACCAAATTTGGACGGCCCTTCCGGAGTACTATCCTACACGACATATTAAAGTTTGGTGATGATTGGCTGAGGCATGCCTGAGATATAGCTGTCTGATTGAAATGGCCATGGCACCTGTATGGTTTGGGTGTGGCTGGTGGCCAGCGATTATTGCGGCTGGTGTGGCTGCTTCCCAGCGATTATTAATTGCTTTTATAAAACCAAGACCTAAATGAGAATGATACTAAAAAAACATTAGCATAACTTAAACCATCTAAAAACAGAAAACAGCAAATCGTCAACAAACTACAATTAAAAAGATGTGCCGTCAGACAATATTACAGATATTCTTACCTCTTGCAATGCCAGCAGCAAAATCTAAAAGACAAGCCTTGCAATGGCGGACACCGGAAAGCGGTCACGTACGGCAGCCAATCAGAACCGTAAAAACATGTCCCCCTTTTGGCGAATGTCTACTGAGCACAAACAAAATGTCCGCCACAGAAAGGCGTCTTCGCCGCTATGTAAGGGATAATGTACAGTCAGCCGGTAGTTATCGCAGAAATAAGCCCCGACAGTGTGATCAGGACCCGACGCGAAGCGGAGGGCCTTGTATCACACTGAAGGGGCTTATTTCGCGATGACTACCGGCTGCCTGTACATTATACCGCTTATTACACAGCTATTTGTCACATAAGGAAAAAACCTGGACATCAATATAAATTTGAAACATTTTATTGGCATATTTGTTTTAAATTAGCATTTTTACCCTTCCGCGAAACGATATAGTACCACGTGACCATGCGTTATTACTTTGGAGAGGTTATTTGAAAAGAACGAACCTGCAAATGTCTCAACTGACCAATCAGAATCAAGCATTCCAGAGAGCCATGTAATAAGCCGAATTAATGCTTAACCAGTTTATCCCTTTATGAAGTTAGTTTAGTCTAAATTAATAAATTCAACAGACTTAGCTCTTAAAGCATATAGCAGCAAACCTTTAACATACAACTAAAAACACCTTCGGCTGACAAAGAGCATATGATAACCTAGGCTGACCAGATAATCCATGTCAGGGAGGACACTTTAAGCTACTCCAGGTTTTACAAACTACTTTAAAACTGAAAGGCACCTGTGTTTGGCTAAATAGCTCACTTCTTCTTGTGCTTTGACTGGTTTGATTGAAAAACTCATCCAGCTGTTACACATTAACATTAGTGGCATATGCATGATTATAGGAGACTGATCAATCAGCACACAGCAAGAATTCGGTGCTTAACTGAGATCCAGGTCCTTTTAATTTAAATGGTATTTTACAAATCCTGTCCTAGCTCAATGTGTCCTCCCTGACATGGATTATCTGGTCACCCTAGATAACCCAATTAAAAAAGTAATAAAGTACAACTCCGACACTGACCAAAAAGCAATCATTTGCGTGCCGTTTGCGGTAAATCCCTTGTTGTAAACAATAACTACTAATCGAATTTTAATAACACAGAAGGATTCAAACATCGCCTGGCTGTTTCAGAATGCTTCGTTTTTGCTTAACCCGATAACATGTCTTATTGTAGGCAGTCCGGGCTAAATGTTAGTAAACGAAAATAAAGTTTATTTATTTAAAACTGAGGTACGCCTATCTAAAATCCAACAACAAGCAATCCAGCGAAAGAGGAAATGCTGCTTTCTGAAACTGACCCCAGCCGTTCGTAAAACTATTTATATTCATGGCTATATTTCACTGTTTGTCCGCTTTTTAGTCTTCACCGAGTAGGCCTATAGTCAATTAAACCGCAGATAATACCTAAGTAATAACAGGCGCTCTAAAACTACTAAAACGTTAAAACTGGACTGCATTATGCGTCTAGTTTCGGTCGCAAACCTACAGTCGATTTGTACGACAGACACGCGTATTTAATAAATGCTTCCCAGCGATTATTAATTGCTTTTATAAAACAAAGACCGAACTGAGAATGATACTAAAAAAAACCTTAGCATAACTTAAACCATCTAAAAACAGAAAACAGCAAGTCGTCAACAAACTACAATTAAAAAGATATGTCGTCAGACAATATTACATATATTCTTACCTCTTGCAACGCGACCAGCAAAATCAAAAAGACAAGCCTTGCTGTGGCGGGGGAATGTGGTCACGTACGGCAGCCAATCAGAACCGTAAAAACACATCCCCCTGTCGGCGAATGTCTACTGAGCTTAAACAAGAGAAAGGCGTCTTCGCCGATATGCCGAATTAATGCTTAACCAGCTTATCCCTTTATGAAGTTAGTTTAGTCTAAATTAATAAATTCCACAGACTTAGCTCTTAAAGCATATAGCAGCAAACCTTTAACATACAACTAAAAACACCTTCGGCTGACAAAGAGCATATGATAACCCAATTAAAAAAGTAATAAAGTACAACTCCGACACTGACCAAAAAGCAATCATTTGCGTCCGTTTGCGGTAAATCCCTTGTTGTAAACAATAACTACTAATCGAATTTTAATAACACAGAAGGATTCAAAACATCAAGATTTCAAACATCGCCTGGCTGTTTCAGAATGCTTCGTTTTTGCTTAACCCGATAACATGTCTTATTGTAGGCAGTCCGGGCTAAATGTTAGTAAACGAAAATAAAGTTTATTTATTTAAAACTGAGGTACGCCTATCTAAAACATTAAAACTGGACTGCATTATGCGTTTAGTTTCGGTCGCAAACCTACAATCGATTTGTACGACAGACACGCGTATTTAATAAACGCTTCCCAGCGATTATTAATTGCTTTTGTAAAACCAAGACTGAACTGAGAATGATACTAAAGAAACCTTAGCACAACTTAAACCATCTAAAAACAGAAAACACCAAATCGTAAACAAACTACAGTTAAAAAGATCTGCCGTCAGACAATATTACAAATACACTTACCTCTTGCAACGCCAGCAGCAAAATCTAAAATACAAGCCTTGTATAGCGGACACCTGGAAGCGGTCACGTACAGTACGGCAGCCAATTAGAACCGTAAAAACACGTCCCCCTGTCGGCAAATGTGTGTCAATATGTTGTAATTACATATTCTAAACTACAAACATTTTCTGATATATTAGACTGTGAAACTAACATATTTGGCAAGCTTGTAATAAGTGTAGTCTAACAAAATACAATTAAGCAAATCGCCTGCACTGTTCATTAGCTCAGAAAATGCGGGCTTTGACACAATTTAATGTTATGAAAATGCGCTATACAAATGAACAGTATATTTTCATGAGAGGTCGATTTGGCTACATACAGTATGTATATGCTCTCCTCTCAATAAATAGAACATTTTAAATCATAATGAAGTTCACAAACAAACATTCCCATAGTACGATTTGCCTTTAAACCCAAACAACTTCAAAAACATGAAACATTCACAGTCAATTTGACGTGGTTTTACTTTATAACACATAAAACACAAACCAAAATACAACCGAATTCGCCCTTCTCATGTAATACAAACTGTCATGTCACAAATAAATAGGTCAAACAAGAAGTAATGTACAGTACAATTAGTAGTCCCATACTACTGCCATTTACACAAACTTTATACAAAAAACTTCAAAACTTCACGCTCACAGCAACAGTAATGTACAGTACAAGTAGCCCTATACACCTGCTATTTACACAAACTTTATACAAAAAACTTCAAAACGTCACGCTCACAGCAACAGTAATGTACAGTACAAGTAGTCATATACTACTGCTATTTACACAAACTTTATACAAAAAACCTCAAAACTTCACGCTCAGACTGTCAGAGCAACACAACAAACATATTAAACTAAAAACAGAACACGCTAATACAAAACAAACTACTCCGGCGAGTCATCACATCTCTAGCTAGACGAAGGGACTGCGCTATCTGCAATGTCTACAATAGAAGAAACGTTGCATTCGTCGTCAAAAGAGAACTGAAGGCATTCCTCAAAAAGAAGATGCTCTTCAATAGCTTCCTCTTTGTCCATTAATGATGTTATATTCCGTCGTTTTAAATAGTCCACCAGAGTACAGTGTCCGACAGTCAATGTATAATCTGCGCCGTCATCATTTTTCACTTTTAAAGTTCCGCGTAATACTTTTGAAAATGCCCCCGATTTCTGCAGCATCCTGCAGCTCTGGCATCGTGCAAACCTGCTCTGGCTGTCCCAAGTATCCTGCCGGCTTCCACACAGGGCACACTTCAGGCTTGCCTTAATCTCAGCTCCACATATGGAAGCCTTCACCGTCACAACCGATTCCTCTTCTTGTACAGCGTCCGCGTCTCCCACATCCAAATCGCAGATCTTCTCAATCATGCTCTCTACGGTTGTTGTTAGTTCCACTTTCCCTTCAAAAACTCTAGTCGAAAGCTCCGTAAAGACGTAAGATGAGTCAACCTCCACGTCATGGATCAGTCTCTCCCAAACGCAAAGACTCATCTGGGCAGTTCCATCAAAGACTGTGAATCTCTTCACCTCTTTGTCGCTGCCTCTAATGCTTACAGTTTTCTGCAATGACGCTGCCACGACCTTGGCTTTCACCAAAGGCACCTATAGGAATGAACACCAGTCATTACTTTTCTAAACTTCTCATCCAGAAATAGCGAAATTTTACAAAAGGTGTACATTGTCATTGCAAACTTATTCTTAAACGCACCTTCTTGCCTGCCGGCAGAGCTGTGACATCAACCAGTGTCTGCCTAACGGGTGCTGCAGGTTTCCGAAAAGGAAACGTCACCTTCGTTACAGACAGCTCGGTCAACTGGTTCCCCATCACGTCGAAGTCAGACGTGCCTTTAAAACCTACCAAAAAAAAAAAAAAACCAACAGACATTAATACATACTCAGTAACAACCATGTCCTGGAAAACTGTGCTCTGTAAAGCAATACTTACTCAAAGCCTTTCTGACATGTGTCAGGCGTATTGCCGTGCCATTATCTGAAGCTTGGCTGAACAGCGCACGCTTTCTCGGACTGAAGATGGTCACATCGTGAAATTCTTCACGTCCAGTCTGTAGTACAGCATTAAAAAAACCTCTGTTTTTAGTGGTGAATTTTAATGCTGAGATAGAGTGGATATAGCCACTGACTACGTCTGTGTCCATCCTCATTTTCTTCGCTGGAGTCTCCATGTCGAAAAAGCAATTAGAAAAACATGCAAAACACCCCAATATATATACTGCTGGGACATGCCATTAACCTCCCCTTATTACACGACTCTCTGGAATGCTTGATTCTGATTGGTCAGGTGAGACATTTGCAGGTTTGTTCTTTTCAAATAATAACCGCTCTTTTCAAATAATAACCGCTCCAAAGTAATAACGCATAGCCGCTACTACTTGTATGTTTAAAATGTTAGTCACGTCGTACTATATCGTTTCGCCGAAAGATAAAAATGTTAATTTAAAACAAATATGCCAAGAAAATGTTTCAAATTCATATTCATATATTGTCTCGTGTAGAGTTAATGTTGTCTACACTGACTATAATTTATGTTTTTGTATTTGGGTACATATGTTTGTTCCTTATTTTATTTTTCCTTATTTATATAATTCTCTATGTCCGACATGGGGACTGCACCTAATTTAGTTGTACTTGTTACAATGACAATAAAGTTATTCTGATATTCATGTCCAGTTTTTTTCCTTATGTGGCAAGTAGCCATGTAATAAACTGGATAATGTACAGGCAGCCGGTAATTATCGCGAAATAAGCCCCGACAGTGTGATACAAGAAGCGGAGAGTCTTGTATCACACTGAAGGGGCTTATTTCGCGATAATTACTGGCTGCCTGTACATTATCCCTTACTTACACGGCTACTTGCCACATAAGGAAAAAAACTGGACATGAATATGAATTTGAAACATTGGCGTCGGGTCCTGATCACACGGTCGGGGCTTATTTCGCGATAACTACCGGCTGCCTGTACATTATCCCGCTTATTACACGACTCTCTGGAATGCTTGATTCTGATTGGTCAGTTGAGACATTTGCAGGTTCGTTCTTTTCAAATAATAACCGCTCTTTTCAAATAATAACCGCTCCAAAGTAATAACCCCTAGCCGCTACTACTTGTATGTTTAAAATGTTAGTCACGTTGTACTAATTATCGCGAAATAAGCCCCTTCAGTGTGATACAAGAAGCGGAGGGTCTTGTATCACACTGAAGGGGCTTATTTCGCGATAACTACCGGCTGCCTGTACATTATCCCTTACTTACACGGCTACTTGCCACATAAGGAAAAAAACTGGACATGAATATGAATTTGAAACATTGGCGTCGGGTCCTGATCACACTGTCGGGGCTTATTTCGCGATAACTACCGGCTGCCTGTACATTATCCAGTTTATTACACGGCTACTTGCCACATAAGGAAAAAAACTGGACATGAATATCAGAATAACTTTATTGTCATTGTGACAAGTACAATGAAATTAGGTGCAGTCCCCATGTCGGACATAGAAAATTATATAAATAAGGAAAAATAAAATAAGGAACAAACATATGTACCCAAATACAAAAACATAAATTATAGTCAGTGTAGACAACATTAACTCTACACGAGACAATATATGAATATGAATTTGAAACATTTTCTTGGCATATTTGTTTTAAATTAACATTTTTATCTTTCCGCGAAACGATATAGTACGACGTGACTAACATTTTAAACATACAAGTAGTAGCGGCTATGCATTATTACTTTGGAGCGGTTATTATTTGAAAAGAGCGGTTATTATTTGAAAAGAACGAACCTGCAAATGTCTCAACTGACCAATCAGAATCAAGCATTCCAGAGAGTCGTGTAATAAGCGGGATAATGTACAGGCAGCCGGTAGTTATCGCGAAATAAGCCCCTTCAGTATGATACAAGACTCTCCGCTTCTTGTATCACACTGTCGGGGCTTATTTCGCGATAATTACCGGCTGCCTGTACATTATCCAGTTTATTACACGGCTACTTGCCACATAAGGAAAAAAACTGGACATGAATATCAGAATAACTTTATTGTCATTGTAACAAGTACAACTAAATTAGGTGCAGTCCCCATGTCGGACATAGAGAATTATATAAATAAGGAAAAATAAAATAAGGAACAAACATATGTACCCAAATACAAAAACATAAATTATAGTCAGTGTAGACAACATTAACTCTACACGAGACAATATATGAATATGAATTTGAAACATTTTCTTGGCATATTTGTTTTAAATTAACATTTTTATCTTTCGGCGAAACGATATAGTACGATGTGACTAACATTTTAAACATACAAGTAGTAGCGGCTATGCGTTATTACTTTGGAGCGGTTATTATTTGAAAAGAGCGGTTATTATTTGAAAAGAACAAACCTGCAAATGTCTCACCTGACCAATCAGAATCAAGCATTCCAGAGAGTCGTGTAATAAGGGGAGGTTAATGGCATGTCCCAGCAGTATATATATTGGGGTGTTTTGCATGTTTTTCTAATTGCTTTTTCGACATGGAGACTCCAGCGAAGAAAATGAGGATGGACACAGACGTAGTCAGTGGCTATATCCACTCTATCTCAGCATTAAAATTCACCACTAAAAACAGAGGTTTTTTTAATGCTGTACTACAGACTGGACGTGAAGAATTTCACGATGTGACCATCTTCAGTCCGAGAAAGCGTGCGCTGTTCAGCCAAGCTTCAGATAATGGCACGGCAATACGCCTGACACATGTCAGAAAGGCTTTGAGTAAGTATTGCTTTACAGAGCACAGTTTTCCAGGACATGGTTGTTACTGAGTATGTATTAATGTCTGTTGGGTTTTTTTTTTTTGGTAGGTTTTAAAGGCACGTCTGACTTCGACGTGATGGGGAACCAGTTGACCGAGCTGTCTGTAACGAAGGTGACGTTTCCTTTTCGGAAACCTGCAGCACCCGTTAGGCAGACACTGGTTGATGTCACAGCTCTGCCGGCAGGCAAGAAGGTGCGTTTAAGAATAAGTTTGCAATGACAATGTACACCTTTTGTAAAATTTCGCTATTTCTGGATGAGAAGTTTAGAAAAGTAATGACTGGTGTTCATTCCTATAGGTGCCTTTGGTGAAAGCCAAGGTCGTGGCAGCGTCATTGCAGAAAACTGTAAGCATTAGAGGCAGCGACAAAGAGGTGAAGAGATTCACAGTCTTTGATGGAACTGCCCAGATGAGTCTTTGCGTTTGGGAGAGACTGATCCATGACGTGGAGGTTGACTCATCTTACGTCTTTACGGAGCTTTCGACTAGAGTTTTTGAAGGGAAAGTGGAACTAACAACAACCGTAGAGAGCATGATTGAGAAGATCTGCGATTTGGATGTGGGAGACGCGGACGCTGTACAAGAAGAGGAATCGGTTGTGACGGTGAAGGCTTCCATATGTGGAGCTGAGATTAAGGCAAGCCTGAAGTGTGCCCTGTGTGGAAGCCGGCAGGATACTTGGGACAGCCAGAGCAGGTTTGCACGATGCCAGAGCTGCAGGATGCTGCAGAAATCGGGGGCATTTTCAAAAGTATTACGCGGAACTTTAAAAGTGAAAAATGATGACGGCGCAGATTATACATTGACTGTCGGACACTGTACTCTGGTGGACTATTTAAAACGACGGAATATAACATCATTAATGGACAAAGAGGAAGCTATTGAAGAGCATCTTCTTTTTGAGGAATGCCTTCAGTTCTCTTTTGACGACGAATGCAACGTTTCTTCTATTGTAGACATTGCAGATAGCGCAGTCCCTTCGTCTAGCTAGAGATGTGATGACTCGCCGGAGTAGTTTGTTTTGTATTAGCGTGATCTGTTTTTAGTTTAATATGTTTGTTGTGTTGCTCTGACAGTCTGAGCGTGAAGTTTTGATGTTTTTTGTATAAAGTTTGTGTAAATAGCAGTAGTATATGACTACTTGTACTGTACATTACTGTTGCTGTGAGCGTGACGTTTTGAAGTTTTTTGTATAAAGTTTGTGTAAATAGCAGGTGTATAGGGCTACTTGTACTGTACATTACTGTTGCTGTGAGCGTGAAGTTTTGAAGTTTTTTGTATAAAGTTTGTGTAAATGGCAGTAGTATGGGACTACTAATTGTACTGTACATTACTTCTTGTTTGACCTATTTGTTTGTGACATGACAGTTTGTATTACATGAGAAGGGCGAATTCGGTTGTATTTTGGTTTGTGTTTTATGTGTTATAAAGTAAAACCACGTCAAATTGACTGTGAATGTTTCATGTTTTTGAAGTTGTTTGGGTTTAAAGGCAAATCGTACTATGGGAATGTTTGTTTGTGAACTTCATTATGATTTAAAATGTTCTATTTATTGAGAGGAGAGCATATACATACTGTATGTAGCCAAATCGACCTCTCATGAAAATATACTGTTCATTTGTATAGCTCATTTTCATAACATTAAATTGTGTCAAAGCCCGCATTTTCTGAGCTAATGAACAGTGCAGGCGATTTGCTTAATTGTATTTTGTTAGACTACACTTATTACAAGCTTGCCAAATATGTTAGTTTCACAGTCTAATATATCAGAAAATGTTTGTAGTTTAGAATATGTAATTACAACATATTGACACACATTCGCCGACAGGGGGACGTGTTTTTACGGTTCTAATTGGCTGCCGTACTGTACGTGACCGCTTCCAGGTGTCCGCTATACAAGGCTTGTATTTTAGATTTTGCTGCTGGCGTTGCAAGAGGTAAGTGTATTTGTAATATTGTCTGACGGCAGATCTTTTTAACTGTAGTTTGTTTACGATTTGGTGTTTTCTGTTTTTAGATGGTTTAAGTTGTGCTAAGGTTTCTTTAGTATCATTCTCAGTTCAGTCTTGGTTTTACAAAAGCAATTAATAATCGCTGGGAAGCGTTTATTAAATACGCGTGTCTGTCGTACAAATCGATTGTAGGTTTGCGACCGAAACTAAACGCATAATGCAGTCCAGTTTTAATGTTTTAGATAGGCGTACCTCAGTTTTAAATAAATAAACTTTATTTTCGTTTACTAACATTTAGCCCGGACTGCCTACAATAAGACATGTTATCGGGTTAAGCAAAAACGAAGCATTCTGAAACAGCCAGGCGATGTTTGAAATCTTGATGTTTTGAATCCTTCTGTGTTATTAAAATTCGATTAGTAGTTATTGTTTACAACAAGGGATTTACCGCAAACGGCACGCAAATGATTGCTTTTTGGTCAGTGTCGGAGTTGTACTTTATTACTTTTTTAATTGGGTTATCATATGCTCTTTGTCAGCCGAAGGTGTTTTTAGTTGTATGTTAAAGGTTTGCTGCTATATGCTTTAAGAGCTAAGTCTGTGGAATTTATTAATTTAGACTAAACTAACTTCATAAAGGGATAAACTGGTTAAGCATTAATTGGGCATAGGCGAAGACGCCTTTCTCTTGTTTAAGCTCAGTAGACATTCGCCGACAGGGGGACGTGTTTTTACGGTTCTGATTGGCTGCCGTACGTGACCACATTCCCCCGCCATAGCAAGGCTTGTCTTTTTGATTTTGCTGGTCGCGTTGCAAGAGGTAAGAATATAGGCTATGTAATATTGTCTGACGACACATCTTTTTAATTGTAGTTTGTTGACGACTTGCTGTTTTCTGTTTTTAGATGGTTTAAGTTGTGCTAAGGTTTTTTTTAGTATCATTCTCAGTTCGGTCTTTGTTTTATAAAAGCAATTAATAATCGCTGGGAAGCATTTATTAAATACGCGTGTCTGTCGTACAAATCGATTGTAGGTTTGCGACCGAAACTAGACGCATAATGCAGTCCAGTTTTAACGTTTTAGTAGTTTTAGAGCGCCTGTTATTACTTAGGTATTATCTGCGGTTTAATTGACTATAGGCCTACTCGGTGAAGACTAAAAAGCGGGCAAACAGTGAAATATAGCCATGAATATAAATAGTTTTACGAACGGCTGCGGTCAGTTTCAGAAAGCAGCATTTCCTCTTTCGCTGGATTGCTTGTTGTTGGATTTTAGATAGGCGTACCTCAGTTTTAAATAAATAAACTTTATTTTCGTTTACTAACATTTAGCCCGGACTGCCTACAATAAGACATGTTATCGGGTTAAGCAAAAACGAAGCATTCTGAAACAGCCAGGCGATGTTTGAAATCCTTCTGTGTTATTAAAATTCGATTAGTAGTTATTGTTTACAACAAGGAATTTACCGCAAACGGCACGCAAATGATTGCTTTTTGGTCAGTGTCGGATTTGTACTTTATTACTTTTTTAATTGGGTTATCATATGCTCTTTGTCAGCCGAAGGTGTTTTTAGTTGTATGTTAAAGGTTTGCTGCTATATGCTTTAAGAGCTAAGTCTGTGGAATTTATTAATTTAGACTAAACTAACTTCATAAAGGGATAAGCTGGTTAAGCATTAATTCGGCATAGCGGCGAAGACGCCTTTCTGAGGCGGACATTTTGTTTAAGCTCAGTATAGACATTCGCCGACAGGGGGATGTGTTTTTAGGGTTCTGATTGGCTGCCGTACGTGACCGCTTCCCCCCGCCATAGCAAGGCTTGTCTTTTTGATTTTGCTGCTAGCGTTGCAAGAGGTAAGAATATATGTAATATTGTCTGACGACACATCTTTTTAATTGTTGTTTAAATTGTTGTTTGTTGACGATTTGCTGTTTTCTGTTTTTAGATGGTTTAAGATGTGCTAAGGTTTTTTTTTAGTATTCTCAGTTCGGTCTTGGTTTTATAAAAGCAATTAATAATCGCTGGGAAGCATTTATTAAATACGCGTGTCTGTCGTACAAATCGATTGTAGGTTTGCAACCGAAACTACTAACATTTAGCCCGGACTCCCTACAATAACACATGTTATCGAGTTAAGCAAAAACGAAGTATTCTGAAACAGCCTGGCGATGTTTGAAATCCTTCTGTGTTATTAAAATTCGATTAGTAGTTATTGTTTACAACAAGTGATTGTCAGCCGAAGGTGTTTTTAGTTGTATGTTAAAGGTTTGCTGCTATATGCTTTAAGAGTTAAGTCTGTGGAATATTAATTTAGATTAAACAACTAACTTTATAAAAGGATAAGCTGGTAAAGCATTAATTCGGCATAGCGGCGAAGACGCCTTTCTGTGGCGGACATTTTGTTTTCGCGGCAGACATTTTCTTTACGCTCAGTAGACATTCGCCGAAAGGGGGACTTGTTTTTACGGTTCTGATTGTCTGCCGTACGTGACCGCTTCCAGGTCTCCGCTATAGCAAGGCTTGTGTTTTAGATTTTGCTGCTCGCGTTGCAAGAGGTAAGAATATATGTAGTATTGTCTTTGTGCCATTGCACTACTAAGAATGGTACAGTGCAAAATCTGTCTGTACGTTTATGGGAAGTTTATCATGCAGCTGCATATACTAATGAAATGTATGTACAAATGCACCTGTCAATCATTAACTGATGCATGTTGTCTTTGTAGACTGAAGGGCTGTGATATCACAGGAATCAAAAGTAAATATTTTTAGGGTGATGTCTATCAGCAATCGTGTTTGAGGTTTTCTTAAGTTGAATAACATTGAAAGGTATATCAACTTTACATGGTGTTTTCAATGAAGGTGACTGTTGGCAAATGTTTATGAAATGAAACTTGTGTGTCACTTTTCTCTGCAGAGTTGTGCTGGACTGCCACCCTTGAGGAGAAAGTGATATACGGTATGCTTTGTGTACTTAGACAACATACACTGACATACACTGTGTGCAGAATTAGGCAAGTAATATTTCCGGAGATATTTCTTGCCAACAGTTGGGCAGAATTATACATTCTGAAGTTTTTCTTTTGCTCTAAGTAAATGTACTTAGAGAAAATGTTACATTATAGTTTCACAAAGGAAAATAAAAGAAAAGCACTTCTGTGGGCACAATTATCAAGCAATCAGAAACTAAGTGGATTTTTTTCACTTAACTATCAACAGAAATAATAATGAAATTGTCTGAAGTCTATATAAGGAACAACGAACGTCACCAAGTTTATTGTCCTGTATCGTCACCTTTATTCTGAATGACCATCATCAGCCTGTTTGCCATTGAACCACCGAAGTCTTTGTTTTGATCCTGTCTTATATTAGCCACGTCAGCTAGGACCGTGTCCCAGATGCTGATCTGAGAAGTGTCCTGCTTGCTTGGTAAATCTCATACTTCACTCGGGCTGTGTAGCTCTTAATGGGCGTTGAGTCAGGCGATGATGACAGCCTGGTCATAAGTCAGTGACCTTTTTTGTCTAATCTATGGAATACTTTGATGCATGGGAAGGGGCACTGTCTTGCATGCATATCAAGGAGACAGGCACTGTTGTGCATGAATATCATAGGAAGGGGCAGTGTTCTGCATGCATGTCATAACATTTTTGAAAGCTGCTGAAATTTCCTCTAGAAATTGGCAGTAGTTAATTTTATACCACCTGGAAGTCTGAAAGAGCCAACAAGTTCATCACTGATAACTGCAGCCCACACCATCACTTCTCCACTGCCCTGTGGGTGCTCGAAGAAGATGACCATCCATGGACCTATCCATCTGCTACAAGAGTCACTCTCACCTCATCTGATTTTTTTCACAAAACCTTTATAAAATCATTCTTGACATGTCTGTGTGCATTCTTGACTTTTTAGCTTGCATACCTTTATTGCGTAGAGCTTATATTACAGCAATTCTGATCCTAGTGATTTCATGTAACACACTACAAAGTGCTTCCAGAGCGTTCAGATTGCAGTTGTTAAAAGTGGTGGCATTTGATTCTAAAGTCTTCTTTTTAATTGAACACATAACTTTGGCAGTTATTTTGTTGCCTCGCTATATGCTGCTTCCATCCTCTTTGTGTGTTGCCCACAAAACAATCAATTGTACAATAATTATGTTTTGAATGTTTAGCAGGTTTGGTTATTTCGACTGGCACTTTAATATTTTGATTTTCTTCTGTCTGCAAGGTGCTTTTCTGGCCCATTTCAGTAATCATAAACATGCTTCATTCTGCATAGGAAAGTATGTTTTCCTGTTATCAAAACAAAGTACTCAGATCAAAAACCAAACATTTTGCCATTTTTAAACATTCTGTTTTAGGTTCATCTGGACTGAAAACATTGGTCGACAAGATACAAATAAAGTACATGCCTAATTCTGCACACAGTGTACATATCACAAACGTGGGTCAGTTAGTGTTGAGGTGAAACTTTTGTGTGTAATGCAGATGTGACAGGTAAGTGTTTTGTCTGATTAAAAAAAAAACATAAGTCATGAGGCATATTTATTTTAGGATAATGAGTGTAATGGTTAAAATTCAGTTTGTAGGTTGTGTAACTTCCAGACAGTTGCTGAGTCAGCTGCATCACTGACTTACTGTAAGTGGTGAGAAAGCTGTTAGTGGAACTGCTCCTGATTGATGTGCACTATGTATACACATTTGATGGCTTTGTGACAACATCAGTGCAAAGTACAGTTGCAAGCAGGTGTGCTTCTCCCCCCCCCCCCCCGTTCATCTGCAGATGCCTCGCACAAAGGCTTCCCGGCGTTCCGCAGCAGCGAAGAAGAGGCTGTTGGACCGGCAGCGAGCTCCTGATAGTTTTGATGTGGCTATGACTGATGACGGGGTTAACCCGTTTCCCCCCTCTCGGAATACCAAAACGGCGATGACTGTGACTAATCGGACGAGCCACAACCAACGGACTGACCCCGCTGCTGCTGCCGTCCATGTCGTGGCTATGACTGATGACGGGGTTAACCCGTTTCCCCCCTCTCGGAATACCAAAACGGCGATGACTGTGACTTTCCTGACGAGCCACGACCAACAACCTGAGCAGGCCGCACAGCAGCGGCCTGTGTCCGTCATGGCTATGACTGATGACGGGGTTAACCCGTTCCCCCCCTCTCGGAATACCAAAACGGCGATGACTGTGACTTTTCCGACGAGCCATGACCACCGGGTTCCCGCCCTGGGTGCCATTTGTAGGACCGTCGACGAGTTCTGTATGCCTTTTCTTGATAAAGATAAGGCAAGGACGGACGAGGTACTGCAGCCCCCTCATAAAAGAAAGGCTGCAAAGTGGACTGACCCCAAAAGTGAACCAGAATGTGAACCAGCATGCGAACTTGAAACAAAACTTGAAACAAAACTTGAAACAGAACTTGAAACAGAACTTGAAAGTGAACTTGAACTGAGAAATACCCTGGCAGTGCCAAACTATTACCCAACCGTGGATCAACAACAGCATGTGAACCCTGTAACTATCTGTGTATCTCCTCATTTTCCTCAGGCACGTGCAGTGAGAGGCTCATTCCATCAAGGACACCCACGATTTGGAGTCAACAGTAACAAGCAATGTGTTGCTAATAGTTTGATTGCTATAGTAACGTGTAAGGTAAAGAATGTTTTAACCTGGTCAGTCACAGACATTGATCAAGTGCTGCTGAAAGGAGATGACCTCTACACTACCATCAGAGATGCTAGGAGAATTGGAGATGCTTCTGGGTATCTGTTAGTTAGAGATCTACCAACAGAGTACACATTGAATGGTGATAAATATGAAATAAACTACCATGATGACATGTTTGTTGGCTTGTTTGGTGTCAGTGAATATGGAGATATGGGTGACATTTTCATGTCAGCTGATGCAGCGGTAAGAAGAGTATTCTCACAGTATGATGCGTGTCTTTTTACTCTTAAAGTAAATACATGTGCCATCATTAAGCAAGGGTCATGGTATGTGGTGATCGACTCCCATTCCCGACGAGGAGATGGAGCAAGCGACGCATCAGGCAGAAGTATATTGGTGTGCCACTCTACCATAGATTCTTTGCTAGACCATGTGGATACCCTAGGACTATCTTTAGATGCAACAGGGGAACAGTTTGAGATTACAGCTGTGAGTGTGACTAGTCGAAGCATCCTGCACCAGCATCCAGATGGCAACTGCCCAGCCACCAGCGTCAACCAGCTTACCAGCATGTCAGGCCATCCAGACGGTAAGTCCTCAGTCACCAGTGTCAACCAGCGTACCAACATATCAGACCATCCAGACGACAACTCCTCAGTGACCAGAGTCCAGCAGTTTGCCAGAATGTCAGACAGCCAATATGGTGTGGTAAGGCCAAATGTGACACATGGTACAGACCCTGAGGTTGATGTCCGTGTGAACAATGAAGGTGATGTAGTTTTTATCAGTGAGCTACGCAGTGAGCAGTTTCTGTTCAGTCCTTTGACAATCCAGCAGCAAAGAAGGCTTTCCTGTAAGCTTGGTGTGGTGTACATTGATCATGGCCATGTAAACATGGATGCAGAGTTTCCAATGGGTGATCCTTGCAGAATGGTGCCAATCACTGGTGATGGCAACTGCTTTTTCAGATCTCTGGCTTTTGCTATTACTGGAAATGAGAAAGAACACAGGAAAATTAGGTGTGCTATTGTTGCTCACATACTAAGAAATGAATCCAGGTATGTTGCTTGTCTTAGAGATGGTCACTCTTCTGTCACTGAGTATGTCACTGCATCACGGATGAAATATGTTGGTACTTGGGCATCTGAGGTAGAGATTCAAGCTGCCGCTGATCTGCTTGGTGTGGATATTTTCACATACTCTGACAACAAATGGTTGAAGTACTCCACATGTATTGGTTCTGATCAGAGAGGTATATACCTGAAACATTGTAATGAGTCACATTATGAGGTTGTAATTTGTGTGAAAGGGCATGACACTGAGGGTTGTGCAACACAATGCTCTGAAATCGATAACACACCATCTGAAATGGCATCAAGTCGACGAAAACTTGAACGAGAAAAAAGACGGTATGAAGTAAGTATGGTGTACAAGGAGGAACAACTTGAGAGAAGCATAAAGCGCTACCGTGAGGATGAAGTGTACAGAGAACATGTTAAACAGTCAAGTATAAGTAAGTATGCAACAGATATGGGGCACCGCAAATATGTACAGCAGTCAAGTGTGAGCAAATATGCAACAGATGATAGACACCAGCAACGTGTAAAGCAGTTGAGTGTGAGCAAGTATGCGACAGACGTTGAACACCAGCAACGTGTGAAGCAGTCGAGTGTTAGGAAATATGCCACAAATGTTGAACACCAGCAATGTGTGAAGCAGTCAAGTGTTAGGAAATATGCCACAAATGTTGAACACCAGCAACGTGTGAAGCAGTCAAGTGTAAGTAAATATGCCACAGACATTGAACACCAGCAACGTGCGAAGCAGTCAAGTGTAAGTAAATATGCCACAGACATTGAACACCAGCAACGTGCGAAGCAGTCAAGTGTAAGTAAATATGCCACAGACATTGAACACCAGCAACGTGCGAAGCAGTTAAGTGTTGATAAATACAAAACAAACAGCGATTTTGCTACTGCAGTAAAAAAGAGAAATGTTGAGAAACGAACTAAGCAGAAGGATAAAAGAACAGATATTGC
Organism: Paramormyrops kingsleyae; assembly: GCF_048594095.1. Classification (NCBI taxonomy): domain Eukaryota; kingdom Metazoa; phylum Chordata; class Actinopteri; order Osteoglossiformes; family Mormyridae; genus Paramormyrops; species Paramormyrops kingsleyae. The sequence continues at coordinate 44,531,601 of NC_132798.1, forward strand.
GTATGTGATCGAACAATTTGGAGAGAAAATAAATACAGGCCCTGTATACATTTGCTCAGTTTGTCATCGAATGTTGTTTAAATACCAAGTTGTGATATGCAGAAAAGATGAATACCTAAAAAAATCACAAGGAGTTGCATTACTGGCAATGCAGTGCATAACTGACACATACTTACACAAATGTATAGATACTTGTTCTGATGATTGTAGCAGTCTGTTGGGCCCTACAGGTTCATTATGGATTTGTCACACATGTCATAGAAAGATTCTTGATGGGAAAATGCCAGCAGAGAGCGTTGGAAACTGTCTAGCTCTAGACCCAGTTCCTCCTGAGTTGCAGTGTCTAAATACTCTGGAACAACATCTGATTGGTATTCATATTCCTTTTATGAGAATTGTGTCTTTGCCAAAAGGTGGACAAAATGGTGTTCATGGTCCTGTGACTTGTGTCCCGTCAAGCATTTCGAATGTAGCTGAATCTTTACCAAGAGTGAATAATGATGACCTTATGATCCGTGTGAAGTTGAAGCGGAAGTTAACTTACAAAGGGCATTACAAATATGAATTTGTGCATCCAGAAAAAATAAAGAAGGCTTTGGTGTATCTTACAGAGAATAACAAATTTTATAGCAATGTGCAGTTCAATGATGACTGGATTAATCCCCTGCAGAAAACTGAAGTGCCTGGTGATGTAAGTGACATACATGCAGATGAAGAGCGTAATGAAAATAACATGGAGGATGAGGAGATGGATGAAACTCTGCATGATAGACAACAACATGGCATGCACATGGATACGTGTCTTCAACCTGTCGACATAGCACAAGAGGTGTTGGATCAACACTTTGATGGAATCATGTCTATGGCACCTGCAGAAGGAAACAACCCAGTGAGGCTTCTAACTGATGAGTCAAATGAAGCTAAATGTTTTCCAGTCCTTTTCCCAAAAGGAACAGGCACTTTTCATGACAGAAGGAAGGGAAAACTGACACTGTGTAGGTATTTAAATACAAGAATTCTTAATGCAGATGGACGTTTTGGGAAAAACTTGGACTATATATTTTATGGGCAGTATTTGTCTGAGCTTCAGCAGGTTGTGTCAAATGTGTCAATTGCTGTGAGAAAGGGCTATGATGCACGGGATAAGTGTCCTGTCACATCAGAAACTTTGACAAATAAGGAGTCTCTACAAAAGATGTTCAATTTTGATGAAGGTTATAAATTTCTAAGACCAATCAGAGGCACCCCTGTTTTTTGGCAAAGTGTTCAGAAAGATCTGTTTGCAATGGTAAGACAGCTTGGTATTCCCACATGGTTTTGCTCATTTTCTTCTGCTGATTTACGCTGGAGAGAACTTATGACAGCAATCTTCAAACAAGATGGCATAGATGCATCAAGTGCTGAGCTTGACTGGTCAGAAAGGTGTGCACTGTTGAAAAACAATCCTGTGACAGCTGCCAGAATGTTTGATTATCGATTCCACTGCTTCCTAAAAGATGTCATCATGTCAGAAGCACAACCCATTGGCAAAATAGTTGATTATTTCTACAGAGTAGAATTTCAGCAACGAGGATCACCTCACACTCACTGTTTGTTTTGGGTGGAAGATGCGCCTAAGGTTGGCAAAGATGATGAAGATGAGGTATCAGCTTTCATTGATCAATATGTGACATGTGAAATGCCAGAGGGTGACGATGAAATGCATGAAATTGTATGTAGTGTACAGCAACATAGTAAGAGGCACTCAAAAACATGCAAGAAAAAAGGGAAAACTTGTAGATTCAATTTCCCACGTCCTCCAAGCAACAGAACATTTGTGTCATCATGCAAAGTTGGAGATGGTGAGACAGACGGACAGCCCCTGAAAAAAGAAGTAGCAGACGCTATCATGAAAAAAGTGAAGGATGCTGTACTAAACCCTGAGGCCAACTATGACTCTGTTGATTCCTTATTTAGTACAATTGGTATCAGTCAGGACATATTTCAGGCTGCGTACTCAAGAATCACAAAGAAAACTACCATTGTTCTTAAGAGGAGACCATGTGAAGTGTGGGTCAACCAATATAACAGAGACCTTTTACGCTGTTGGAATGCAAACATGGACATTCAGTTTGTGGTTGATGCATATTCATGTATTGTGTACATCATTTCCTACATTTCCAAAGCTGAGAGAGAGATGGGACTGCTACTGGCAAATGCTCAGAAAGAGGCCTCCCAGCAAGGTAACCTTGATGCAAAAGAAGCTCTTCGCCAACTTGGCAGTGTTTTCCTGCACAATCGTGAAGTTTCGGCCCAGGAAAGTGTTTATCGTCTGACTAACATGAGGTTGAAAGAGGGATCACGAAAGGTGCAGTTTATCCCAACCGGAGAAAATGTGGTAAAAATGAGCCTTCCATTGAACATCATACGGAAGAAAGCTGAGTGTGAGAATGAGGATGAACAAGGTATTTGGATGAACAGTATCACTGATAGATATAAAGCCAGACCAGAAACAAAAGAGTTTGCAGTAATGTGCCTGGCGAGATTTGCATCTGAGTACAGAATACTATGTAAGTCTCAGAGCTCATGCCCTGGAAGTGTGCAGTTGGACAGAAAATTAGGATTTGTGAAGAAAAGGACACGCACAGAGGCAGCCGTTGTTCGGTATGCTCGCTTTTCACCCACAAAGGACCCAGAAAAATATTACCACAGCATTTTGCAACTTTTTCTGCCACATTATTTCGATGCACAATTAAAACCTTCTACTTTTGGCAGTTACCAGGAATTCTATGAGACTGGTTGTGTCAAGTTCTTTGATGATGAATTGCATTCAGTAAAACTGGTTGTGCAGTCAAACATGTCAAGTTTTGAAAAGGAATCACATGCAATTGACAAAGCTGAAGAAGACTTACAGCAGCATGGTGTAATGGAAGATGCCTGGGCAGAGATTTGTCCGGAAACTGAACGTGAACGGCTAGAGTGTCTTGCTAGCAAATCCAACACTACACCAGAAATGAGAGAACAACGTGATGAGATACCAGATTTGTTACCAAGGCCGAGGCGCTATATGTTGCATGACAATCCTTGTGGTATGTCCAGGCAGGAAGCACTGGCTTTGCTTCGCTCACTGAATAACAAGCAGTCTGAGACTTTTTACAAAATACGAAACTGGTGTTTACAGAAGGCACGTGGTGAAAACCCAGAACCATTTCATGTATTCATATCTGGACCTGGAGGTGTGGGCAAGTCAGTCTTGATCAAAGCAATACATTATGAGACAGCTCGTATCTTGCGTCAGTTGTCACAAAATCCAGATGAGACACACGTGTTACTGACTGCTCCAACTGGGGTTAGTGCTTACAACATCAAAGCTGCAACAATACACGCCTGTTTCCATATTGCAACGGACGCAAAGCTGCCATATGAACCACTTGGAGATGAAAAAATAAATTCATTGAGAGCTGAACTGGGAAACCTGCAAATATTGATCATAGATGAAATTTCAATGGTTGATCACAAGCTGCTTGCATGTATTCATGGCAGATTAAGACAAATCAAACAAATTGGAGATTATTCTGCTTTTGGAAATGTCTCAATCATTGCTGTTGGAGATTTCTACCAGCTTTGTCCTGTGAAAGGGAAAGCTTTGTATACTGAGGGTAAAGCTGTTGATCTATGGCAGAATCATTTCGCTATGGTGGAGCTGACTGAAATTATGAGACAGAAAGACATGCAGTTTGCACAGTTGCTGAATCGGCTAAGGAAACGCAAAAGGGGTGATGCAATGCTGGAGGAAGACATTGCTATGCTGAAACTACGTGTGACAGGTGAAGGACAAGACAGTACTGGTCTTCATATTTATGCAACCAATGATGAAGTTGATCAACATAACTACCATATGCTGCGGAAGATCTGCTCAGACCATGTCATCATTCATGCTCAGGATTTTCAAAGGGTTGCTGCAACTGGCAGACTGGAAAAGAAACATGGACATCATGCTAATGTTCAGAAGACATGTCTCCCCGAATCACTACATGTAGGTGTCAATGCACGAGTAATACTTCTGAAAAATATTGACGTTTCAGACGGCTTGGTAAATGGTGCATTTGGTACAGTTAGTGACATCTGCTTTGATACTGATGAGGATTTTCCATCAGAGATATACATCACATTTGACAACGAAGCAGCTGGAAAGTCACTCAGGGGAAAGAAGCCATGCCTAAAAGCAGGGTTGGACAAAGCTACACAAATCAAAGCAGAGGAGGAGAGAGTGACAAACAGTGGTGGAACACGACGGCAGTTTCCATTGAAATTGGCTTGGGCTTGTACAGTACACAAGGTACAAGGTCTGACAGTAGATAAGGCTGTTGTATCACTAAAGAAGATATTTGCAGCTGGACAGGCATATGTAGCATTAAGCCGTGTCACTTCTCTGGAAGGCCTTATAATAGAAGACTTTAAGGAGACTGCTATATATGCAAAACAAGACATTGAGACTGCAATGCAAAGCATGCCTGCATTTATTGAGCCCGTCATGGAAGTGCCATCATTATGTAAGATTTTACTGCACAATGTTGAAGGACTTACATGTCACCTGGATGACCTAAAGCAAGACAGAAGGTATATGGAAGCTGATATCATCTGCTTGACAGAGACATGGTTAAATTCAAAGGAAGACACAGAAGGTGTACAGCTGCCTGGATTTTCATACCATGGGAAGCCCAGACATCAGGCATATGATGGTAGTGATGCTATCTCTGCTGAACTGAAGAAGCAACAACATGGTGGTGTGGGTTTGTATTATAAAGAACATACCAACTGTACTGTGACTGATGTGCAGTGTGTCAACATTGAGTGTGTGCAGTTCAGTGTGGGCCTACTAAGAACAACAGTCTTGGTACTATACAGACCACCCTTGTATAATCTAACAATCTTTCAGAAGAACCTGATGCAGTTGATCACTCAGTTGGACAGTGTGGAAGGTGGGAAAATCATCATGGGCGACTTCAATGAAAATCTTCTGGCAGTAAGTACAATTGCTAATTTCATGGAAGAACATGGGTATGCTCAACTTGTGAAAGAAGCAACCACTGGGAAAGGCACTTTGATTGATCATGTGTATGTGAAAGACATTGTGACTAACAGCATCTCTGTTTCAGTAATGCCGACGTATTTCAGCCATCATGAATGTGTAGTGCTACATTATCTGTAAGAAACTGTATAAAAAAACAAAAAAAAAATTTGTCATGCAGTAAATCATTTGGCAGTAAGTACAATTGCTAATTTTATGGAAGAACATGGGTATGCTCAACTTGTGAAAGAAGCAACCACTGGGAAAGGCACTTTGATTGATCATGTGTATGTGAAAGACATTGTGACTAACAGCATCTCTGTTTCAGTAATGCCGACGTATTTCAGCCATCATGAATGTATAGTGCTACATCATGTATAAGAAACTGTATAAAAAAATATGAAAAAATTTGTCATGCAGTAAATCATTTGACAGTAAGTACAATTGCTAATTTTATGGAAGAACATGGGTATGCTCAACTTGTCAAAGAAGCAACCACTGGGAAAGGCACTTTGATTGATCATGTGTATGCGAAAAATATTTTGACTAATAGAATTTTTATTTCAGCAATGTAGATGTATTTCAGCCATCATGAATGTGTAGTGCCACATTATCTGTAAGAAACTGTATAAAAGACATTATGAGTAAGAAACATAAATTTTTTGCTGCAGTGATAGTTTTCTGGGGTGCGTCAGCCTCGGGAGGCTGGCACTGCGACTGGGGCTATGGCTGTACTAGGGGGGATTGGCAGGGAGGCTTGGCCTGGTGCCAAGCTTTGGGGGTTAGGCCTGGGGCTGGCCGTCAGCTGCTACCACTGGGGTTGCCGGTAGGCTGTGGGGGGCTAGGACTAGGGCTGGCCTTCAGAAGGCTGCAACTAGGCCTCAGAGGTTGGCAGTGGAGCTGGTGTTCCAGGGCTTGGCATTTAGCCTGAGGCTGATGTTGGGCTTTGGGGGTTGGGGTCGACCTTGAGGGGGCTGCTGCTGGGCCTGGGGCTGGCACCATGCTTTTGGGGGCTGCGGCTGGGCTTCAGGAAGCTGGCACTGGGGCTGAGGCAGGGGGTACTAAAGCTGGACATGGCGGCCTGTTGCTGGGGATAAGTCTGAGGTGGGCTGCTTGGGTTACCACTAGGCATAGGACTAAGGTTACGGGAGGGTCACTAGGGCTAGGCATAAGGGGGCTAGGATGGGGCACATGGCACTGGGGGTTGGTGTGGGGGCTAGGGGAAGTTTAGGACAGAGCAAGCAATGTGGTCTTTGAAAAGGGAGGTAATGTGCTCTGTCAAGTACCTCACAACAGCAGTATGCCAAACTTGTTAATGTCATGAATTTTCCACAAAAAAATAAACAATTTTAGATGTCCTGTGATATAATTCAGTATTTATTAAATGCATTGTTGCCTATATAGAAATTTTGTGTTGTGGGCCAGTACAGTGCACTGAACCTCTTTACAAAGCACCACACACTTGGAAAATGTAAATGTATAGTTGCTTATGTAACGTAGAATATATAATTACAATGAATTAAATGTAAGGAGATGAAGAAGTACCATCAGATGTAGACACTACCAAACTAATGTCTTGTACCACAAAACGTGCTGAAAAGACACAGAATTTCACAAAGCAAGGCTTTGATTGAAAAGAATGGTGAGAGGGTGAAGAGGCACAGACATCTATGGGCAAAGGTAAGACCATATACTGACATGTCTCTGTATAGTGTCGTAGAGTGTACTTTCACACTGTAAAAGGAAATGGACATATGTACACTGACTGTATTATGGCATTATGTATATGATGTAATTTTTGGAGTAATGTGTATGTTTTGTGTGTTTCTTGAAACAGCTAAAATGAAGTAACACTAAACAGTCATACATGTGGATGACCTAAAATCTAAGTGGGAAAGCTGGGCAGTGTGTGTGAGACATTCATCTAGACACAGTGGATGTGCCATGACTGGGTGGGCAAAGCAAAGGTACGTGAGTGACAGTTTCTCACTTAACATGAGCATGCTAGTTAAGACATACCAGTTTGCAGTGTATGAGCTTATAAATTGGGTAACTAAGTATTGTCAGAAATCCCTACTACATTGTTATATTCCATGTTTTAACCTGCCTTCTCCTATGTATAACCTCAGGTTACTAAGGCACAACTGTCATGTGCTTCCCTGATGATCAAGCCAACACACATCTGTCTGTTGAAGCTCTGCTATACTGCATCCTCCGTCATACAGCTGTACATTGGGAGTGTGACACATCACACTGAATGCTGCATAGCCAGAGGAGCAGGCGCTGACCTTGTGAGTTTGCCTTTTTCAGACATTTCTTCCTCTTTGGTGTAGTTCTAGTTTTACTCTGTCAGTGTTTGTCTAACTTACATGCCAGTTCATGCTTTTAATCTTTTAATCTTTTCCAGCGCCTGCTGTTGATGACACTGACCCCATGCCCACCACATCAACTTTCGTTAACACATCACACTGCCTGGTACGTTGGAACAATGAGATGGGCTGGCCTGGTGAGTTTGCCTCTTTGATGGATTATTTTGTCTGTGAAGTAGTTTCACTTTACAACTGCAAGTGTCTGATTGGCTGACATGCAGCTTTCTGGTTTTACTCTCTTTTCCAGTGCCTTATCTTCATATCAGTGACACCGTACTCACCACATCAAGTTTCCCTGCGCCCATGTTGTCGACAACCAAAGCGTTCTCTAAAGGACTCAGAGACTGGACACAGACAGTATGAACTACACACAGATGCCTGAAGTGAAATGCACCAGAAATCATCTCCACACACTATAGTCTGACAGCAAAGGTACTTTGAGTGAAATGTGCTGCTGCTTGTGGATGTTTATTGCTATAATGTCTCACAATTTTTCTTGTAGTATTTATTGAGTTATTTTCACTTTTACTCTGCAATAACAAAACATTAATGATGTGTTGTGACAGTTCTGTAGTACATAATATGTCATGTAATTTACAGTCATGATGCCATGGTTAAATTGATGTCAAAATAACGATCCAGCTTTGTTTGTGATGCCTGTGTTGACTTACACCAAATTGTATATTCAAAAGAATATTGCCATGTAGGGAGTTGTGTAGTATATATATACAGTATGAGTGCTACTATCACACTTTGTGGTCTTTGTACACTGTGTATGTAAGAATGGCATACACATCATATGCGAAATATTATGTCAATTGTGCTGGCTCAACTATTGTGGCCTCAATGTACTTTTTCAGCCTCCTCAAACAATGACACAAACCTAAATGTTTGGTTAAGACAAATGTAGTCAATTGCAATTTTACAATGTGTATAATGTGTTTTATATTATGTCTCTAATGAATAATAATAAATATTATAATCATTAATACAGTCATCATTCTTAAGCATGTTAAATACACATGTAAATGTCAGAATAAATTTTAATTAGCGTATAGGTGAAACAGGCAGTGAAGAAAATACGCATACAAAAAGTGCAGTTGAACCCGGTTATGTTGCCGGCCTAGGTGGTTGCCAAAAAGCGTCGAGATAACCGATGATCGAGATAACAGAAAACCAATATGGGGGCAATATACCATGTTGACATATGCTTGAAATTTATTTATGTGCGTTAATAAATGAGAATGTACATGCACTGGTTTTTGGTGTTTTTTTACACAACAGCGTTGCCGCGATTTGTTTGCTGACGCGATCGGCATGTTATATAAATGTACATACATGTTGGCTAACAACAAAAGGCATATGTGCACCAACCAAAAGCAGACATTTACCAGTATATAATATAAACCACCGTCGATTCTCGATAGAAGCCTTTAATTATATCATCCAACATTGCAAACACAAAGATCGCTCACAAAATCACATAAAAACCTGTGGGGTGTAGTTCGTTGTCACAAAAAGCAAACCAGTGTCAAAATCAAATTCACAAGTAATTTCGCTCTGACAGCTCTGAAAAGTATCGTACACGCAATTAATATGGTTTCTTTACAAAGTCTAAAATGCTTTGTTGCTTTTTGCCTTTGACAGTCTACTTGAAAATAAATGCTTCGATATTACTTATGCTGTCTAAAACAGTTTCATCCCCTGCAAAAGAACCATACCGTCGATTTTTTGTAGCATTTTTATCACCTCACTGGCAGAGGGAATTTGTTCCAAATCTTCGTCCGCATCTTCTTCATCTTCGTTGTCATTGCCGCATGCGGATATGCTTGGCTTTGGTTTTGATGGGGATTTACCTAGATCGCGTTTAACCGCTGCGTTGTTCAGCAAATTACCATGCGAATGGGATTTGAGTACGCGCTGTTTAGCACGTGAGATACATTTTAAAAAGCCGGCGATTAGTCACAGGGATCGAGATAACCGATGTTAAGTGGCGATTTTGGCCCTCTTTCGGGCTCGAGATATTAGGGTTCAGCGACATAAAAGAATCGACATAACCGATGAGAAATGCTAATGCAAAGAGGGAATTTTGGTGATTGCACTTCAAAAACATCGACTTAATAGGGTTGGCGAGTTAGCCGAGGTCGAGATAAGTGGGTTCGACAGTATTACAATGCCCTGAGCAACATTTAAGAAAAAACACACTACACTATAATGACATTCTATAGTGACTGGCCATAATGTATAATATGAACCTGCTGTATGCATGCATTAATGAAATACAGGACGAACTACTGGCCAATCTATAAAAAAAATCCAAAAAAGTACAATATAAGTAGAGCACCATCTCCACCTACTGGCCAATTGAATACAAAAAAGCGAAAAATCTGCAATATACACTGCCTGGTTTATAAATAAAATCTGATAATTTTCTGAGTCAAATAGCAGAAAAATGAAAGGAGCTTAAAATATGGACTGAGGTGAAGGGAAAGTCAACAAGTCTTTGAAGGTATTATGAAGGATATTTCAGATGAATTAGCCAAGGTAGGTCTTAGACATATTAGGACAGCGGCTGTAGCACCCCCGTTTGACAGATTGCCACCAAACTTGGAAGGTCTGTCTGTAGTCCAGTGATACAGAAGCGAGTCAAATTTTGTAAGGATTGGATGAAGCATGCCAGAGATATAGCTGTTTGATTGAAATGGGCAGGGAAATGGTGTGGCCAGCAGGTGGAGTCAGCGCTCCATTTTAGAAATTGTATTCAATACTTTCAGGCCTTCTTATGTGTAAATTAAGTCTGATAATGTTCTATGAGGCAAATGGGTGAAAAATGAAAGTGAATAAAAAATATGGACTCAGGTGAAGGGAAAGGTAACAATTCTTTCAAGGTTTTATGAGAAATAAGGACATTTCAGCTGAATTTGCTAAGGTGGGTCTTAGACATATATGGACAGTGGCTGTAGCGCCCCCGTTTGACCGATTGGCACCAAAATTGGAGGGTCTGTCTGAGGTCCCTTACTACATTAGGCCGTCAAATTTGATGAGGATTGGCTGAAGCACGGCTGAGATTTAGATGGTTGATTGGGTCAGATGGTTTGAGTAGAAGGAAGAAATCATGATGTAGATTGTTGAGTGTCGGTCTAACAGGTCAGGAAATGTAGGACAGAATGTAGAACCCTGTGGTGTAGTGCCTGAACCTGACTGAATGCATTGTTTTGGTCAGATGGTCTGAGTAGTAGGTAGAAATCAGGATATAGATTAGTTAGTATCGGTCTAACAGGTCAGCAAATGTAGGACAGAATGTAGAACCCTGTGGTGGAGTGCCTTAGCCTGACTTAATGCATGGTTTTGGTCAGATGGCCTGACTAGTTGGTAGATTTAGGCACCTTCAAACCTGGTCTGGTAAATCTAGATATTACAGGGTTGCTTTTTTATACTGCCTGTGTAAACATAGGCTGTGTTGCATATTCTTAACCAAGTGCTGAGTTGCGTAGTGTGACATGTAACAGCAGTAATATCATGCTGTATGCTATTCTAGGTTGTATATTTAGACAGGAGAAAGGCTAAAAGTATTGAAGGCATTATTGAAATGGAGCGCTGACTCCACCTGCTGGCCAATTTATTATAAAATTGTAATTGCTGTAGTGTACACAGCCTGAAGAAAGATTGAAGTTTGAAAGATTTGTAAAAGTCAAATGGCAGGAAAATATAAGCAGATTAAAAATATGGACTTAGATGAAGGGAAAGGTGATTAATATTTTAATTTTTAAATAAACAATAAGCAGATTTCAGCTGCATTAACCAAGGTTGGTCTTAGACATATTATGACAGTGGCTGTAGTGCCCCCGTTTGACCGATTGCCACCAAACTTGGAAGGTCTTTCTGAAGTCTAGTAACACAGATGTGCGCCAAATTTTGTGAGGATTGGATGAAGCATGCCAGAGATATAGCTATTTGAATGAAATGGGCATGGAAACAGAGTGGCCAGCAGGTGGAGTCAGCGCTCCATTTTAGAAATTGTATTCAATACTTTCAGGCCTTCTTATGTGTAAATTAAGTCTGATAATGTTCTATGAGGCAAATCGGTGAAAAATGAAAGTGATTAAAAAATATGGACTCAGGTGAAGGGAAAGGTAACAATTCTTTCAAGGTTTTATGAGAAATAAGGACATTTCAGCTGAATTTGCTAAGGTGGGTCTTAGAAATATATGGACAGTGGCTGTAGCGCCCCCGTTTGACCGATTGGCACCAAAATTGGAGGGTCTGTCTGAGGTCCCTTACTACATTAGGCCGTCAAATTTGATGAGGATTGGCTGAAGCACAGCTGAGCTTTAGATGGTTGATTGAAATGAGCATGGATATGGTGCAGGTTTGTTGTAGCTGGTGGCCATAGCGTACAGGTTAAGATATTTTTATGAATTATCCATAATGGCAATGTCCTGATTGATGTACTACCAGAATGACCTACTTGGGCTGAACATTGTAGAAGTTACAGTAATATGTTATTTATTAAGTTTTTAAACATCACAAGGGAATGAAAATGACTATCATTGGGCATTGCATATGTCTTGATTTGGCATGACTCACAGAACTGGCAGTACAAAATATTTTAACCAGTAACATGTCACTAGAACAGAAATGAGATAAATGTAAGTTGAACTGATTTTCAAGGTTTATACAGACATGTTATGTTGTTGTAGCGCCCCCGTTTGACCGATCGGCACCAAATTTGGAGGGCCCTTCCGGACTACTATTCTACAGGATATATTAAAGTTTGGTGATGATTGGCTGAGGCAGGCCTGAGATATAGCTGTCTGATTGAATTGGGCATGGCACCTGTATGGTTTGTGTGTGGCTGGTGACTATACCTCATGGAAAGTTTATGATTTTTTTATGAATTATTTATTATGACTGTCTCCTGATTTAAATGATACCAGATTTGTGTAGGTTTGGTGAAAATCCTAGGAGGTTAACGAAATGTCTTGTTTTCAGACCAATATGAATTATGCAAAAACGCAAAGATGCAGAAGCAAGTTCTACATGTTGTTTGATTTGGCATGTCGTACTGAATTGACCTGGCAAGAAATGTCGATTGTAGGCTTCACCGTTCTCGAGAAATAGGCAGAAATGCAAAAGTTGTCACTGTTGCGCCCCCATCTGGCCGAGTGAGGTGTCCTTTACAGTTTAGGCAGAGGGTCAGAGCACAAATGTATCACCCAAATTTGATTTAGATTGGTCATTGAGAAGCCTGTGAAATGCCTGCTTGATTTTGATTGGCTGATGGCGGCCACTCTTTAAGGAATAATTACTGCCATTGTAGGTGACTGACCACAGGCTGCTTCCTAGTACATATCTACCAAATTTCAGTTAGATTGGCAAAGGCAGTCAGGAGATATTGCCAGTTTTTAGTTGTAGCGCCCCCTATTGACGAAATGCGGCCCGCCTCGGACCGTGTCCCCAGAATGGTGTAGGGAGGTAGCATTTCAAATTTGGTCAAGGTAGGCCAAGGCACGGCCAAGTTATAGCCGTCAGACCAAAACGGGCCAAATTTGGACATTGTTTGGGCGTGGCTAATGGCCGTAGGATATAAAAATGTCTGAATTTTGTGGATAATTCTTGATCAGCAGAGAATTCTGATTCGTCTGACACCTCATTTGTCTGATTTGGTAGGACAAGCCAGGACTTTAAGGAAAAAGTAGGATTGGCAAATTATGCAAATTAGCAAAAAATCTAAGTAGGCGGAGCTTCATAGTCCAAATGGCAAGTTGGTAGGGCTTTGCTGTCTGTATATGTAGAACAAAGAATTTCGATTGTAGGTCTAACAGGACAGGAGATATCGACCGAAACGTGTTGGGGGGCGCTAAGGCGCCCCCATCTGGCTGGCAGGACTGGGTAGGACAACCTGAGTAGTGGGTAGGAATTGACATCATCTGACCAAGTTTGGTTGGTCTAGCTCTTACAGTTTAGGCTGTACATTCAGTTTTAGGGCAGAAAAATAATAATAATAATAATAATAAAGATAACTGCAAGCAGTGACAATCGGGTCCAAAGCAAATGGACAGAAGCAATGAAGAGGAATGAAGTGAATGGCATAAGATTAGAAGTTCACTAATTATTGTAAATGAAGTACAGACTGTAATTGATGAGCAATGCATTTAAATAATCAGAAAATAGGAAATGCTACTATGAGATGATAACTAACATTTGAACATTACTGTAGAAATGTTTATCAAGGTACAATAAAGGGAAAAGGGTAGATGAGAAATAGAAGGGATATGTGGTGACTAGTTGTTGGAGAAATATTGCAATTGCTGCAGTGTACATAGGCTGAAGTAACATTGAAGTTTGATAGATTTCTAAAAGTTAAATGGCAGTAATATATGAGATTAAAAATATGGACTTAGATGAAGGGAAAGGTGATTAATATTTAAATGTTTAAATAAACAATAAGGAGATGTCAGCTGCATTAACCAAGGTTGGTCTTAGACATATTATGACGGTGGCTAAATTGGAAATGAAGTACAGACTGTAACGGATGGCCAATGCATTTAAATAGACAGAAAGTAGGAAAATGGTAGATGAGAAAGAACGGACATGTGGTGACTAGTTGTTGGAAAAAATTGAAATTGCTGCAGTGTACATCACTGAAGTTTGATAGATTTCTAAAAGTGAAATGGCTGGAAAATGAAAGCAATTTAATAATATGGACTGAGATGAGGGGAAAGATGATTAATTTTTAATATTTCATGAGAAATAAGCTAATTTCAGCTGCATTATCGAAGGTTGGTCTTAGACATGTTATGACATTGGCTAAATTGGAAATGAAGTACAGACTGTAACTGATGGCCAATGTTTTTAAATAGTCAGAAAAAGTAGAAAATGCTTCTATGATAAGATAATACCTGATATTTTGAACATTGACTTTGATATGTTGATTAAGGTACGATAAACGGAAGAGGGTAGATCAGAAACAGAAGGGACATGTGGTGACTAGCTGTTGGAAGAAATTGCAATTGTTGCACTGTACACAGCCTGAAGTATCTCTGAACTTTGATACATTTCTAAAAGTGAAATGAAATGAAAATGTCAATAATCTTTGAAGGTTTGATGAAAAATAAATTTCAGCTGCATTAACTATTAATACATTTTGACAGTGGCAGAAGCGCCCCCATTTAACCGAATGTCACCAAAGTTAGATGGTCTATTCATAGTCCAGTGCTACAGAAGTGAGTCAAATTTTGTGCGAATTCGATGAAGTATCAATGAGGTTTAGCAGACTTGATGAATTCGGTATGGAAATAGTGAGGCCAGCAGGTGGAGTTAGCGCTACATTTGATAATTGGTAGCATGCAGTCCCTGGTGTGGCAGTTTGACTACTGCCATTAGCAGAAGCAGCCTTAGTACAACAATATAAGATACAATATATAACCATTTGCTGAAGTGCCTCAGCCCAAAAGAATTTGTTTTTTGTGTCAGATGGTCTAAGTAGACGGTAGAAATAGGCACCTGCATACCTAATATTTTAAGTCTAGATCATACAAGTTAAGCTTACTTTATAGTACCTCAGTGAACACATGCTGTCTTGTATATTAAAAAAAACAACTGGCTTATTGCATTTGTAAAGTATTCTAGACATAAGAAGCCCTGAAAGAATTTAATGCCATTAATGAAATACAGGACGAACTACACCTGCTGGCTAATCTATAAAAAAAAATCTAAAAAACTGCAATATAAATAGAGCACCATCTCCACCTACTGGCCAATTTAATACAAAAAAGCGAAAAATCTGCAATATATACTGCCTGGCTTATAAATAAAATCTGATAATTTTCTATGAGTCAAATAGCAGAAAAATGAAAGGAGCTTAAAAATATGGACTGAGGTGAAGGGAAAGTTAATTCCTTGAAAGTATTATGAAGGATATTTCAGCTGAATTACCCAAGGTAGTGAATCAAATTTTGTAAGGATCGGATGAAGCATGCCTGAGATTTAGCTGTTTGAATGAAATGGGAATGGAAATGGTGTGGCCAGCAGGTGGAGTCAGCGCTCCATTTTAGAAATGATATTAAATGCTTTCTGACCTTCTCATTTGTAAATGAAGTCTGATAATGTTGTATAAGGCAAATTGGTGAAAAATGAAAGGAAATTAAAAATATGGACTCAGCTGAAGGGAAAGGTAACAATTATTTGAAGGTTTCATGAGGAATAAGGACATTTCAGCTGAATCTGCTAAGGTGGGTCTTACACATATATGGACAGTGGCTGTCACGCCCCCATTTGACCGATCAGCACCAAATTTGGACGGTCTGTCTGAGGTGCAGTGGTACATTAGTGGGTCAAATTTGGTGATGATCAGATGAAGTATTCCTCTGATTTAGCTGTTTGATTGAAATGATCATGGAAATGCTGTAGGTTCAGTGTGGCTGGTGGCTATACTGTACAGGCAAGTGAAGTTATCTTTATAAATTATACATATGGGCAGTGTCCTGATTTTTATACTACCAGATTGACCTACTTAGGATGGACATTGCAGTAGTTACAGTAATATGTTATTTATTAAGTTTTTAAATATGACAAGGGAATGCAAATGACTATCATGGGACATTGCATATTTCTTGATTTGACATGACTCACAGAACTTGCAGGGCAAAAGATTTTAACCAGTAATATGTCACTGGATCAAAAATGAGATAAATGTAAGTTGAGCTGATTTTGCAGTTTATACAGTGATGTTATATTGCTGTAGCACCCCCGTTTGACTGATCGGCACCAAATTTGGAGGGCCCTTCTCCAGTAATATCCTACATTATATATTTAAGTTTGATGATGATTGGTTGAGGCAGGCCTGAGATATAGCTGTCTGATTGAAATGGGTGTGGCACCACTATGGTTTGGGTGTGGCTGGTGGCCATACCTCATGGAAAGTTTATGATTTTTTTAATAATTTTATATAGGGACTGTCTCCTGATTTAAATGATACCAGATTTGTGTAGGTTTGGTGAAAATCCTAGGAGGATAAGAAAAAAGTACTGTTTTAAGACTTTTACAAAATAGGCAAAAATGGCAAGAGATATGATGAAGTTCTTTATACGATTAAATTTGTCATGAGCTAGTGGATAGCTTAAGCAACAATTGTCAATTTTATAATTAACAGTTCAGGAGAAATAGGCAGAAATGTGCTGTAGCGCCCCCATATGGCAGATTGACATGTCCTTTACAGGGTGGGCTCAGGGTCACAATACAAATGTATAACCAAAATTTGGTTTGGATTGCTCATTGTTTAGCTGGTCAAATGGCTGCTTGATTTTGATTGGCTAATGGTGGCCAGGATTTTACAACTAATGACTGCCATTTTACTTCTCTGACCTCAGGCTTGTACATAGTACATATCTGCCAAATTTCAATTAGATTGGTTAAGGCATTCAGGAGATATTGGCAGTTATTAGTTGTAGCGCCCCCTATTGACGAAATGTGGGCCGCATTGTATGTTGACCCCATGATAGAGCAGGGAGGTTGGATTGTAAGTTTGGTTCAGGTAGGCTAAGGTATGGAGAAGTTATAGCATTCAGACTGAAATAGGCCAAATTTAGGTGGGATTTGGGCATGGGTAGTGGCCATAAAATAGACAAATGTCAGACTTTCTTGAATCTATTTTAATCAGCTAAGTGGACTGATCGGTTTGACACCTCATTTGTCTGATTTGGTCCAATATTGTAGGACTTGAAGGCAGAAGTCAGTTTCACAAATTATGCAAATTAGCAAAAAATCTAAGTAGGCGGAGCTTCATAGTCCAAATAGCAAGTTGGTAGAGCAAAGCTGTCTGTATCAGCAGAAAAAATAATTTCAATTATAGGACTAATAGGACAGGAGCTATGGATTGAAACGCGTTGGGGGGCG
Source organism: Paramormyrops kingsleyae (assembly GCF_048594095.1). Taxonomy (NCBI): domain Eukaryota; kingdom Metazoa; phylum Chordata; class Actinopteri; order Osteoglossiformes; family Mormyridae; genus Paramormyrops; species Paramormyrops kingsleyae. Next base: position 44,548,917 of record NC_132798.1, read on the forward strand.
CTAGAGCGCCCCCATCTGGCTGACAGGCCTGGGTCAGAGAATCTGAGTAGCGGGTAGGAATTGACATCATATTACCAATTTTGGTTGGTCTAGCACTTACGGTTTAGGCTGTGCATTCAGTTTTAGGGCGCGAAAAATAATAATAATAATAATAATAAAAGAGAAAAATCCTAAGAAAAACAATAATGGTCCATAAGGACTTCGTCCTTTGGACCCTTAATAATAATCCTAAGAAAAACAATAATGGTCCATAAGGACTTCGTCCTTTGGACCCTTAATAATAATAAAGATAACTGCAAGCAGTGACAATCGGGTCCAAAGCAAATGGGCAGAAGCAATGAATAGTAATGAAGTGAATGGCATAAAATTAGAAGTTCACTAATTATTGTAAATGAAGTACAGACTGTAATTGATTAGCAATGCATTTAAATTGGCAGAAAATAGGAAATGCTTCTATGAGATGATACCTAACATTTAAACATTACCATGGAAATGTTTATCAAGGTACGATGAAGGGAAAATGGTAGATGAGAAACCGAAGGGAAATGTGGTGACTAGCTGTTTGAGAAATATTGCAATTGCTGCAGTGTACACAGGATGAAGTAATATTGAAGTTTGATAGATTTCTAAAAGTGAAATGGCAGTAATATATAAGCAGATAAATAATATGGACTTAGATGAAGGGAAAGGTGATTCATATTTAAATGTTTAAATAAACAATAAGGAGATGTCAGCTGCATTAACCAAGGTTGTTAGACATATTACGACAGTGGCTAAATTGTAAATGAAGTATAGACTGTAACTGATGGCCAATGCATAGAAATCGTCAGAAATAAGGAACATGGTAGATGAGAAAGAACGGACATGTGGTGACCAGCTTTTGGGAAAAATTGAAATTGCTGTAGTGTACATCACTGAAGTTTGATAGATTTCTAAAAGTCAAATGGCAGGAAAATGAAAGTAATTTTATAATATTGACTGAGATGAAGGGAAAGTTGATTAATATTTAAATATTTGATGACAGATAAATAATTTTCAGCTGCATTAACTAAGGTTGATCTTAGACATATTATGACAGTAGCTAAATTGTAAATGAAGTACAGACTGTAACTGATGGCCAATTAATTTAAATAGTCAGAGAATAGGAAATGATACTATGAGATGATGATACGTAACATTTTAACATTACCGTAGAAATGTTCATCAAGGTACGATAAAGGGAAAATGGTAGATGAGAAACAGAAGGGAAATGTGGTGACTAGCTGTTCAAAGAAATGGCAATTGCTGCAGTGTACATCACTGAAGTTTGATAGATTTCTAAAAGGTAAATGCCAGGAATATATAAGCAAATTAAAAACATAGACTTAGATGAAGGGAAAGTTGATTAATATTTTAATGTTTAAATAAACAATAAGGAGATGTCAGCTGCATTAACACAGTTTTAGACATATTTCGACAGTGGCAGTAGCGCCCCCGTTTAACCGAATGTCAGCAAAGTTTGATGGTCTATTCGTAGTCCAGTGCTATAGAAGTCAGTCAAATTTTATGAGAATTAGATGAAGTATGAATGAGATTTAGCAGACTAAACAAATTCGGAATGGAAATAGTGTTGCTAGCAGGTGCAGTTAGCACATTTGATAAATGGTAGCATGCAGTCCCTGGTGTGGCAGCTTGACTACTGCCATTAGCAGAAGCAGCCTTAGTACAACAATATATGATATAATAAAGAACCTTTTGGTGAAGTGCCTCAGCCCAAAAGAATGTGTGGTTTGTGTCAGATGATCTAAGTAGACAGTAAAAATAGGCACCTGCATACCTAATATTTTAAGTCTAGATCATACAAGTTAAGCTTACTTTATAGTACCTCAGTGAACAAATGCTGTCTTGTATATTTAAAAAACAACAGTGGCTTACTACATTTGTAAAGTATTCTTCTAGACATGAGAAGCCCTGAAATAATTTAATGGCATTAATGAAATAGAGGACGAACTCCACCTGCTGGCGAATCTATAAAAAAAAATCTAAAAATGTGCAATATAAATAGAGCACCATCTCCACCTACTGGCCAATTTAATACAAAAAAGCGAAAAGTCTGCAATATATAATGCCTGGCTTATAAATAAAATCTGATAATTTTCTATAAGTCAAATAGCAGAAAAATGAAAGGAGCTTAAAAATATGGACTGAGGTGAAGGGAAAGTTAATTACTTGAAACTATTATGAAGGATATTTCAGCTGAATTACCCAAGGTAGGTATTAGACATACTAGGACAGTGGCTGTACTGCTCCAGATTGACTGATCGCCACCAAACTTGGAAGATCTGTCTGTAGTCCAGACTTACAGAAGTGAATCAAATTTTGGAAGGATCGGATGAAGCATGCCTGAGATTTAGCTGTTTGAATGAAATGGGAATGGAAATGTTGTGGCCAGCAGGTGGAGTCAGCGCTCCATTTTAGAAAAGATATTAAATGCTTTCTGACCTTCTCATTTGTAAATGAAGTCTGATAATGTTGTATAAGGCAAATTGGTGAAAAATTAAAGGAAATTAAAAATATGGACTCAGCTGAAGGGAAAGGTAACAACTATTTGAAGATTTCATGAGGAATAAGGACATTTCAGCTGAATCTGCTAAGGTGGGTCTTACACATATATGGACAGTGGCTGTCACGCCCCCATTTGACCGATCGGCACCAAATTTGCAGGGTCTGTCTGAGGTGCAGTGCTACATTAGTGGGTCAAATTTGGTGATGATCAGATGAAGTATGCCTCTGATTTAGCTGTTTCATTGAAATGATCATGGAAATGCTGTAGGTTCAGTGTGGCTGGTGGCTATACTGTACAGGCAAGTGAAGTTATCTTTATAAATTATACATATGGGCAGTGTCCTGATTTTTCTACTACCAGATTGACCTACTTAGGCTGGACATTGCAGTAGTTACAGTAATATGTTATTAATTAAGTTTTTAAATATGACAAGGGAATGCAAATGACTATCATGGGACATTGCATATTTCTTGATTTGACATGACTCACAGAACTTGCAGGGCAAAAGATTTTAACCAGTAATATGTCACTGGATCAAAAATGAGATAAATGTAAGTTGAGCTGATTTTGCAGTTTATACAGTGATGTTATATTGCTGTAGCGCCCCCGTTTGACTGATCGGCACCAAATTTGGAGGGCCCTTCTCCAGTAATATCCTACATTATATATTTAAGTTTGATGATGATTGGTTGAGGCAGGCCTGAGATATAGCTGTCTGATTGAAATGGGTGTGGCACCACTATGGTTTGGGTGTGGCTGGTGGCCATACCTCATGGAAAGTTTATGATTTTTTTAATAATTTCATATAGGGACTGTCTCCTGATTTAAATGATACCAGATTTGTGTAGGTTTGGTGAAAATCCTAGGAGGATAAGAAAAAGTACTGTTTTAAGACTTTTACAAAATAGGCAAAAATGGCAAGAGATATGATGAAGTTCTTTATAACATTAAATTTGTCATGAGCTAGTGGATAGCTTAAGCAACAATTGTCAATTTTATAATTAACAGTCCAGGAGAAATAGGCAGAAATGTGCTGTAGCGCCCCCATATGGCAGACTGACATGTCCTTTACAGGGTGGGCTCAGGGTCAGAATACAAATGTATAAGCCAAATTTGGTTTGGATTGCTCATTGTTTAGCTGGTCAAATGGCTGCTTGATTTTGATTGGCTAATGGTGGCCAGGATTTTACAACTAATGACTGCCATTTTACTTCTCTGACCTCAGGCTTGTACATAGTACATATCTGCCAAATTTCAATTAGATTGGTTAAGGCAGTCAGGAGATATTGGCAGTTATTAGTTGTAGCGCCCCCTATTGACGAAATGTGGGCCGCATTGTATGTTGACCTCATAATAGAGCAGGGAGGTTGGATTGTAAGTTTGGTTCAGGTAGGCTAAGGTATGGAGAAGTTATAGCATTCAGACTGAAATAGGCCAAATTTAGGTGGGATTTGGGCATGGCTAGTGGCCATAAAATAGACAAATGTCAGACTTTCTTGAATCTATTTTGATCAGCTAAGTGGACTGATCGGTTTGACACCTCATTTGTCTGATTTGGTCCAATATTGTAGGACTTGAAGGCAGAAGTCAGTTTCACAAATTATGCAAATTAGCAAAAAATCTAAGTAGGCGGAGCTTCATAGTCCAAATAGCCAGTTGGTAGAGCAAAGCTGTCTGTATCAGCAGAAAAAATAATTTCAATTATAGGACTAATAGGACAGGAGCTATGGACTGAAACGCGTTGGGGGGCGCTAGAGCGCCCCCATCTGGCTGACAGGCCTGGGTCAGAGAATCTGAGTAGCGGGTAGGAATTGACATCATATTACCAAGTTTGGTTGGTCTAGCACTTACGGTTTAGGCTGTGCATTCAGTTTTAGGGCGCGAAAAATAATAATAATAATAATAAAAGAGAAAAATCCTAAGAAAAACAAAGATAACTGCAAGCAGTGACAATCGGGTCCAAAGCAAATGGGCAGAAGCAATGAAGAGGAATGAAGTGAATGGCATAAAATTAGAAGTTCACTAATTATTGTAAATGAAGTACAGACTGTAATTGATTAGCAATGCATTTAAATTGGCAGAAAATAGGAAATGCTTCTATGAGATGATACCTAACATTTAAACATTACCATGGAAATGTTTATCAAGGTACGATGAAGGGAAAATGGTAGATGAGAAACCGAAGGGAAATGTGGTGACTAGCTGTTTGAGAAATATTGCAATTGCTGCAGTGTACACAGGATGAAGTAATATTGAAGTTTGATAGATTTCTAAAAGTGAAATGGCAGTAATATATAAGCAGATAAAAAATATGGACTTAGATGAAGGGAAAGGTGATTAATATTTAAATGTTTAAATAAACAATAAGGAGATGTCAGCTGCATTAACCAAGGTTGTTAGACATATTACGACAGTGGCTAAATTGTAAATGAAGTATAGACTGTAACTGATGGCCAATGCATAGAAATCGTCAGAAATAAGGAACATGGTAGATGAGAAAGAACGGACATGTGGTGACCAGCTTTTGGGAAAAATTGAAATTGCTGTAGTGTACATCACTGAAGTTTGATAGATTTCTAAAAGTCAAATGGCAGGAAAATGAAAGTAATTTTATAATATTGACTGAGATGAAGGGAAAGTTGATTAATATTTAAATATTTGATGACAAATAAATTATTTTCAGCTGCATTAACTAAGGTTGATCTTAGACATATTATGACAGTAGCTAAATTGTAAATGAAGTACAGACTGTAACTGATGGCCAATTAATTTAAATAGTCAGAGAATAGGAAATGATACTATGAGATGATGATACGTAACATTTTAACATTACCGTAGAAATGTTCATCAAGGTACGATAAAGGGAAAATGGTAGATGAGAAACAGAAGGGAAATGTGGTGACTAGCTGTTCAAAGAAATGGCAATTGCTGCAGTGTACATCACTGAAGTTTGATAGATTTCTAAAAGGTAAATGCCAGGAATATATAAGCAAATTAAAAACATAGACTTAGATGAAGGGAAAGTTGATTAATATTTTAATGTTTAAATAAACAATAAGGAGATGTCAGCTGCATTAACACAGTTTTAGACATATTTCGACAGTGGCAGTAGCGCCCCCGTTTAACCGAATGTCACCAAAGTTTGATGGTCTATTCGTAGTCCAGTGCTATAGAAGTCAGTCAAATTTTATGAGAATTAGATGAAGTATGAATGAGATTTAGCAGACTAAACAAATTCGGTATGGAAATAGTGTTGCTAGCAGGTGCAGTTAGCACATTTGATAAATGGTAGCATGCAGTCCCTGGTGTGGCAGCTTGACTACTGCCATTAGCAGAAGCAGCCTTAGTACAACAATATATGATATAATAAAGAACCTTTTGGTGAAGTGCCTCAGCCCAAAAGAATGTGTGGTTTGTGTCAGATGATCTAAGTAGACAGTAGAAATAGGCACCTGCATACCTAATATTTTAAGTCTAGATCATACAAGTTAAGCTTACTTTATAGTACCTCAGTGAACAAATGCTGTCTTGTATATTTAAAAAACAACAGTGGCTTACTACATTTGTAAAGTATTCTTCTAGACATGAGAAGCCCTGAAATAATTTAATGGCATTAATGAAATAGAGGACGAACTCCACCTGCTGGCGAATCTATAAAAAAAATCTAAAAATGTGCAATATAAATAGAGCACCATCTCCACCTACTGGCCAATTTTATACAAAAAAGCGAAAAGTCTGCAATATATAATGCCTGGCTTATAAATAAAATCTGATAATTTTCTATAAGTCAAATAGCAGAAAAATGAAAGGAGCTTAAAAATATGGACTGAGGTGAAGGGAAAGTTAATTCCTTGAAAGTATTATGAAGGATATTTCAGCTGAATTAACCAAGGTAGGTATTAGACATACTAGGACAGTGGCTGTACCGCTCCAGATTGACTGATCACCACCAAACTTGGAAGATCTGTCAGTAGTCCAGTCATACAGAAGTGAATCAAATTTTGTAAGAATCGGATGAAGCATGCCTGAGATTTAGCTGTTTGAATGAAATGGGAATGGAAATGTTGTGGCCAGCAGGTGGAGTCAGCGCTCCATTTTAGAAATGATATTAAATGCTTTCTGACCTTCTCATTTGTAAATGAAGTCTGATAATGTTGTATAAGGCAAATTGGTGAAAAATTAAAGGAACTTAAAAATATGGACTAAGGTGTAGGGAAAGGTAAAAATTCTTTGAAGGATTTATGAGAAAGAAGGACATTTCAGCTGAATTTGCTAAGGTGGGTCTTAGACATAAATGGACAGTAGCTGTAGCGCCCCCATTTGACCGATCGGCACCAAATTTGCAGGGTCTGTCTGAGGTGCAGTGGTACATTAGTTGGTCAAATTTGGTGATGATCAGATGAAGTATGCCTCAGATTAAGCTGTTTGATTGAAATGAGCATGGAAATGCTGTAGGTTCAGTGTGGCTGGTGGCCATACTGTACATGCAGGTGAAGTTATCCTTATAAATTAGACATAAGGGCAGTGTCCTGATTGATGTACAACCAGAATGATCTACTTTGGCTGGACATTGCAGTAGTTATAGCAATATGTAATTTATTAAGTTTTTAAATATCACAAGGGAATGGAAATGACTATCATTAGGCATTGCATATATCTTGATTTGGAATGACACACAGAACTTGCAGGACAAATGATTTTTATAATTAATATGTGACTGGAACAGAAATAAGAACAATGTAAGTTGAACTGATTTTCCAGGTTTATACAGACATGTTATATTGCTGTAGCGCCCCCGTTTGACCGATTGGCACAAAATTTGGAGGGCCCTTCCCCAGTAATGTCCTACATTATATATTTAAGTTTGGTGATGATTGGTTGAGGCACGCCTAAGATATAGCTGTCTGATTGAAATGGGTGTGGCACCAGTATGGTTCGGGTGTGGCTGGTGGCCGTACCTCATGGAAAGTTTATGATTTTTTTAATAATTTTATATATGGACTGTCTCCTGATTTAAATGATACCAGATTTGTGTAGGTTTGGTGAAGATCCTAGGAGGCTAACAAAAAGCCCTGTTTTCAGACCTATATAAATCATTCAAAAAGGCATAGATGTATAACCAAGTTCTACATGTCATTTGATGTAGCATATCATACTGAACTGGCCTGGCAATAAATCTCAACTGTGCGCTTGACAATTGTTGAGAAATAGTCAGAAATGTGCTGTAGCGCCCCCATATGGCAGACTGAGGTGTCCTTTACAGGGTGGGCTCAAGGTCAGAGGACAATTGTACAACCTAAATTTGGTTTGGATTGCTCATTGTTTAGCTGGTCAAATGGCTGCTTGATTTTGATTGGCTAATGGTGGCCAGGATTTTGCAACTAATGACTGCCATGATACATGACTGACCTCAGGCATGGACGTACTACACATTTGCCAAATTTCAATTAGATTGGTCAATGCAGTCAGGAGATACTGGCAGTTTTTAGTTGTAGCGCCCCCTATTGATGAAATGGGGCCAGCTTTATACCTAGTCCCCAGAATGGCACTGGGAGGAAGGATTTCAAATTTGGTTAAGATTGGTTAAAGCAGAGCCAAGTTATAGCAATCAGACTGAAACTGGCCAAATTTATGCAAAGTTTGGGCGTGGCTGAAGACCATATGATACAGAAATTTCATGATTATTTTTGTAAGTCTTGATCAGCTCAGAGAACTGATTGGTTTGACACGTCATTTGTCTGATTTGGACAGACGGGGTAGGACTTGAAGGCAGAGGTCAGTTTTGCAAATTATGCAAATTAGCAAAAAATCTAAGTAGGCGGAGCTTCATAGTCCAAATGGCAAGTTGGTAGAGCAATGCTGTCTGTATCAATAGAAAAAAAAAATTCAATTGTAGGACTAATAGGACAGGAGATATGGACTGAAACGCGTTGGGGGGCGCTAGAGCGCCCCCATCTGGCTGACAGGCCTGGGTCGGAGAATCTGAGTAGCGGGTAGGAATTGACATCATCTGACCAAGATAGGTTGGTCTAGCTCTTACGGTTTAGGCTGTACATTCAGTTTTACGGCAGGAAAAAAATAATAATAATAATAATAATAAAAAGAAAAACCGTAAGAAAAACAATAATGGTCCATAAGCATTTCATGCTTTGGACCCTTAATAATGGTCCATAAGGACTTCGTCCTTTGGACCCTTAATAAAGATAACTGCAAGCAGTGACAATCGGGTCCAAAGCAAATGGGCAGAAGCAATGAATAGTAATGAAGTGAATGGCATAAAATTAGAAGTTCACTAATTATTGTAAATGAAGTACAGACTGTAATTGATTAGCAATGCATTTAAATTGGCAGAAAATAGGAAATGCTTCTATGAGATGATACCTAACATTTAAACATTACCATGGAAATGTTTATCAAGGTACGATGAAGGGAAAATGGTAGATGAGAAGCCGAAGGGAAATGTGGTGACTAGCTGTTTGAGAAATATTGCAATTGCTGCAGTGTACACAGGATGAAGTAATATTGAAGTTTGATAGATTTCTAAAAGTGAAATGGCAGTAATATATAAGCAGATAAATAATATGGACTTAGATGAAGGGAAAGGTGATTCATATTTAAATGTTTAAATAAACAATAAGGAGATGTCAGCTGCATTAACCAAGGTTGTTAGACATATTACGACAGTGGCTAAATTGTAAATGAAGTATAGACTGTAACTGATGGCCAATGCATAGAAATCGTCAGAAATAAGGAACATGGTAGATGAGAAAGAACGGACATGTGGTGACCAGCTTTTGGGAAAAATTGAAATTGCTGTAGTGTACATCACTGAAGTTTGATAGATTTCTAAAAGTCAAATGGCAGGAAAATGAAAGTAATTTTATAATATTGACTGAGATGAAGGGAAAGTTGATTAATATTTAAATATTTGATGACAGATAAATAATTTTCAGCTGCATTAACTAAGGTTGATCTTAGACATATTATGACAGTAGCTAAATTGTAAATGAAGTACAGACTGTAACTGATGGCCAATTAATTTAAATAGTCAGAGAATAGGAAATGATACTATGAGATGATGATACGTAACATTTTAACATTACCGTAGAAATGTTCATCAAGGTACGATAAAGGGAAAATGGTAGATGAGAAACAGAAGGGAAATGTGGTGACTAGCTGTTCAAAGAAATGGCAATTGCTGCAGTGTACATCACTGAAGTTTGATAGATTTCTAAAAGGTAAATGCCAGGAATATATAAGCAAATTAAAAACATAGACTTAGATGAAGGGAAAGTTGATTAATATTTTAATGTTTAAATAAACAATAAGGAGATGTCAGCTGCATTAACACAGTTTTAGACATATTTCGACAGTGGCAGTAGCGCCCCCGTTTAACCGAATGTCAGCAAAGTTTGATGGTCTATTCGTAGTCCAGTGCTATAGAAGTCAGTCAAATTTTATGAGAATTAGATGAAGTATGAATGAGATTTAGCAGACTAAACAAATTCGGAATGGAAATAGTGTTGCTAGCAGGTGCAGTTAGCACATTTGATAAATGGTAGCATGCAGTCCCTGGTGTGGCAGCTTGACTACTGCCATTAGCAGAAGCAGCCTTAGTACAACAATATATGATATAATAAAGAACCTTTTGGTGAAGTGCCTCAGCCCAAAAGAATGTGTGGTTTGTGTCAGATGATCTAAGTAGACAGTAAAAATAGGCACCTGCATACCTAATATTTTAAGTCTAGATCATACAAGTTAAGCTTACTTTATAGTACCTCAGTGAACAAATGCTGTCTTGTATATTTAAAAAACAACAGTGGCTTACTACATTTGTAAAGTATTCTTCTAGACATGAGAAGCCCTGAAATAATTTAATGGCATTAATGAAATAGAGGACGAACTCCACCTGCTGGCGAATCTATAAAAAAAAATCTAAAAATGTGCAATATAAATAGAGCACCATCTCCACCTACTGGCCAATTTAATACAAAAAAGCGAAAAGTCTGCAATATATAATGCCTGGCTTATAAATAAAATCTGATAATTTTCTATAAGTCAAATAGCAGAAAAATGAAAGGAGCTTAAAAATATGGACTGAGGTGAAGGGAAAGTTAATTACTTGAAACTATTATGAAGGATATTTCAGCTGAATTACCCAAGGTAGGTATTAGACATACTAGGACAGTGGCTGTACTGCTCCAGATTGACTGATCGCCACCAAACTTGGAAGATCTGTCTGTAGTCCAGACTTACAGAAGTGAATCAAATTTTGGAAGGATCGGATGAAGCATGCCTGAGATTTAGCTGTTTGAATGAAATGGGAATGGAAATGTTGTGGCCAGCAGGTGGAGTCAGCGCTCCATTTTAGAAAAGATATTAAATGCTTTCTGACCTTCTCATTTGTAAATGAAGTCTGATAATGTTGTATAAGGCAAATTGGTGAAAAATTAAAGGAAATTAAAAATATGGACTCAGCTGAAGGGAAAGGTAACAACTATTTGAAGATTTCATGAGGAATAAGGACATTTCAGCTGAATCTGCTAAGGTGGGTCTTACACATATATGGACAGTGGCTGTCACGCCCCCATTTGACCGATCGGCACCAAATTTGCAGGGTCTGTCTGAGGTGCAGTGCTACATTAGTGGGTCAAATTTGGTGATGATCAGATGAAGTATGCCTCTGATTTAGCTGTTTCATTGAAATGATCATGGAAATGCTGTAGGTTCAGTGTGGCTGGTGGCTATACTGTACAGGCAAGTGAAGTTATCTTTATAAATTATACATATGGGCAGTGTCCTGATTTTTCTACTACCAGATTGACCTACTTAGGCTGGACATTGCAGTAGTTACAGTAATATGTTATTAATTAAGTTTTTAAATATGACAAGGGAATGCAAATGACTATCATGGGACATTGCATATTTCTTGATTTGACATGACTCACAGAACTTGCAGGGCAAAAGATTTTAACCAGTAATATGTCACTGGATCAAAAATGAGATAAATGTAAGTTGAGCTGATTTTGCAGTTTATACAGTGATGTTATATTGCTGTAGCGCCCCCGTTTGACTGATCGGCACCAAATTTGGAGGGCCCTTCTCCAGTAATATCCTACATTATATATTTAAGTTTGATGATGATTGGTTGAGGCAGGCCTGAGATATAGCTGTCTGATTGAAATGGGTGTGGCACCACTATGGTTTGGGTGTGGCTGGTGGCCATACCTCATGGAAAGTTTATGATTTTTTTAATAATTTCATATAGGGACTGTCTCCTGATTTAAATGATACCAGATTTGTGTAGGTTTGGTGAAAATCCTAGGAGGATAAGAAAAAGTACTGTTTTAAGACTTTTACAAAATAGGCAAAAATGGCAAGAGATATGATGAAGTTCTTTATAACATTAAATTTGTCATGAGCTAGTGGATAGCTTAAGCAACAATTGTCAATTTTATAATTAACAGTCCAGGAGAAATAGGCAGAAATGTGCTGTAGCGCCCCCATATGGCAGACTGACATGTCCTTTACAGGGTGGGCTCAGGGTCAGAATACAAATGTATAAGCCAAATTTGGTTTGGATTGCTCATTGTTTAGCTGGTCAAATGGCTGCTTGATTTTGATTGGCTAATGGTGGCCAGGATTTTACAACTAATGACTGCCATTTTACTTCTCTGACCTCAGGCTTGTACATAGTACATATCTGCCAAATTTCAATTAGATTGGTTAAGGCAGTCAGGAGATATTGGCAGTTATTAGTTGTAGCGCCCCCTATTGACGAAATGTGGGCCGCATTGTATGTTGACCTCATAATAGAGCAGGGAGGTTGGATTGTAAGTTTGGTTCAGGTAGGCTAAGGTATGGAGAAGTTATAGCATTCAGACTGAAATAGGCCAAATTTAGGTGGGATTTGGGCATGGCTAGTGGCCATAAAATAGACAAATGTCAGACTTTCTTGAATCTATTTTGATCAGCTAAGTGGACTGATCGGTTTGACACCTCATTTGTCTGATTTGGTCCAATATTGTAGGACTTGAAGGCAGAAGTCAGTTTCACAAATTATGCAAATTAGCAAAAAATCTAAGTAGGCGGAGCTTCATAGTCCAAATAGCCAGTTGGTAGAGCAAAGCTGTCTGTATCAGCAGAAAAAATAATTTCAATTATAGGACTAATAGGACAGGAGCTATGGACTGAAACGCGTTGGGGGGCGCTAGAGCGCCCCCATCTGGCTGACAGGCCTGGGTCAGAGAATCTGAGTAGCGGGTAGGAATTGACATCATATTACCAAGTTTGGTTGGTCTAGCACTTACGGTTTAGGCTGTGCATTCAGTTTTAGGGCGCGAAAAATAATAATAATAATAACTAGAAACTGCAGGCAGTTACTGAAGGGTCCAAAGGGTATGACAAGTAGGACAGGTAGGACAGGTAGGACAACAGATGGTTTGAGTAGAAGGTAGAAATCAGGATGGAGATTGTTGAGTGTCCGTCTAACAGGTCAGGAAATGTAGGACAGAATGTAGGACCCTGTGGTGTAGTGCCTGAACCTGACTGAATGTAATGTTTTGGTGAGATAGTCTGAGTAGTAGGTAGAAATCAGGATATAGACTAGTTAGTATCGGTCTAACAGGTCAGCAAATGCAGGACAGAATGTAGAACCCTGTGGTGGAGTGCCTTAGCCTGACTTAATACATGTTTTGGGTCAGATGGCCTGACTAGTTGGTAGATTTAGGGACCTTCATACCTGGTCTGGTAAGTGTAGATATTACATAGTTGCTTTTTTATACTGCCTGTGTAAACATAGGCTGTGTTGCATATTCTTAACAAAGTGCTGAGTTGCGGGAGTGTGACATGTAACAGCAGTAATATCATGCTGTATGCTATTCTAGGATGTATATTTAGACAGGAGAAAGGCTAAAAGTATTGAAGGCATTATTGAAATGGAGCGCTGACTCCACCTGCTGGCCAATTTATTATAAAATTGTAATTGCTGTAGTGTACACAGCCTGAAGAAAGATTAAAGTTTGAAAGATTTGTAAAAGTCAAATGGCAGGAGAATATAAGCAGATTAAAAATATGGACTTAGATGAAGGTTAAGGTGATTAATATTTTAATTTTTAAATAAACAATAAGCAGATTTCAGCTGCATTAACCAAGGTTGGTCTTAGACATATTATGACAGTGGCTGTAGTGCCCCCGTTTGACTGATTGCCACCAAACTTGGAAGGTCTTTTGCAGCTTGGCTGAGGCAGTCTAGTAACACAGCCGTGCATCAAATTTTGTGAGGATTGGATGAAGCATGCCAGAGATATAGCTATTTGAATGAAATAGGCATGGAAACAGTGTGGCCAGCAGGTGGAGTCAGCGCTCCATTTTAGAAATTGTATTCAATACTTTCAGGCCTTCTTATGTGTAAATTAAGTCTGATAATGTTCTATGAGGCAAATTGGTGAAAAATGAAAGTGAATAAAAAATATGGACTCAGGTGAAGGGAAAGGTAACAATTCTTTCAAGGTTTTATGAGAAATAAGGACATTTCAGCTGAATTTGCTAAGGTGGGTCTTAGACATATATGGACAGTGGCTGTAGCGCCCCTGTTTGACCGATTGGCACCAATATTGGAGGGTCTGTCTGAGGTCCCTTACTACATTAGGCCGTCAAATTTGATGAGGATTGGCTGAAGCACGGCTGAGATTCAGATGGTTGATTGAAATGAGCATGGATATGGTGCAGGTTTGTTGTAGCTGGTGGCCATAGCATACAGGTCAAGATATTTTTATGAATTATCCATAAGGGCAATGTCCTGATTGATGTACTACCAGAATGACCTACTTGGGCTGGATATTGTAGAAGTTACAGTAATATGTTATTTATTAAGTTATTAAACATCACAAGGGAATGAAAATGACTATCATTGGGCATTGCATATGTCTTGATTTGGCATGACTCACAGAACTGGCAGTACAAAATATTTTAACCAGTAATATGTCACTAGAACAGAAATGAGATAAATGTAAGTTGAACTGATTTTCAAGGTTTATACAGACATGTTATATTGTTGTAGCGCCCCCGTTTGACCGATCGGCACCAAATTTGGAGGGCCCTTCCGGACTACTATTCTACAGGATATATTAAAGTTTGGTGATGATTGGCTGAGGCAGGCCTGAGATATAGCTGTCTGATTGAATTGGGCATGGCACCTGTATGGTTTGTGTGTGGCTGGTGACTATACCTCATGGAAAGTTTATGATTTTTTTATGAATTATTTATTATGACTGTCTCCTGATTTAAATGATACCAGATTTGTGTAGGTTTGGTGAAAATCCTAGGAGGTTAACGAAATGTCTTGTTTTCAGACCAATATGAATTATGCAAAAACGCAAAGATGCAGAAGCAAGTTCTACATGTTGTTTGATTTGGCATGTCGTACTTAATTGACCGGGCAACAATTAGACTGCCATAACAGGATGGAGATTTAGCGTAGCTCTAATGTGACAGGAGATGTAGGGCAAACCGTAGAGGAGGATACTAAAAAGTCAGACAGAACTACAGGTCAGCAGATGTCAGACAGAACAGAACTTGTTTAGGTCAGATGGTTTGAGTAGAAGGTAGAAATCATGATGTAGATTGTTGAGTGTCGGTCTAACAGGTCAGGAAATGTAGGACAGAATGTAGAACCCTGTGGTGTAGTGCCTGAACCTGACTGAATGCATTGTTTTGGTCAGATGGTCTCAGTAGTAGGTAGAAATCAGGATATAGATTAGTTAGTATCGGTCTAACAGGTCAGCAAATGTAGGACAGAATGTAGAACCCTGTGGTGGAGTGCCTTAGCCTGACTGAATGCATGGTTTGGGTCAGATGGCCTGACTAGTTGGTAGATTTAGGGACCTTCATACCTGGTCTGGTAAGTCTAGATATTACAGAGTTTTCTTTTTTATACTGCCTGTGTAAACATAGGCTGTGTTGCATATTCTTAACAAAGTGCTGAGTTGCGTATTGTGACATGTAACAGCAGTAATATCATGCTGTATCATATTCTAGGTTATACATTTAGACAGGAGAAAGGCTAAAAGTATTGAAGGCATTATTGAAATGGAGCGCTGACTCCACCTGCTGGCCAATTTATTATAAAATTGTAATTGCTGCAGTGTACACAGCCTGAAGAAAGATTGAAGTTTGAAAGATTTGTAAAAGTCAAATGGCAGGAAAATATAAGCAGATTAAAAATATGGACTTAGATGAAGGGAAAGGTGATTAATTTTTTAATTTTTAAATAAACGATAAGCAGATTTCAGCTGCATTAACCAAGGTTGGTCTTAGACATATTAGGACAGTGGCTGTAGTGCCCCCGTTTGACCGATTGCCACCAAACTTGGAAGGTCTTTCTGAAGTCTAGTAACACAGATGTGCGTCAAATTTTGTGAGGATTGGATGAAGCATGCCAGAGATATAGCTATTTTAATGAAATGGGCATGGAAACAGTGTGGCCAGCAGGTGGAGTCAGCGCTCCATTTTAGAAATTGTATTCAATACTTTCAGGCCTTCTTATGTGTAAATTAAGTCTGATAATGTTCTATGAGGCAAATCGGTGAAAAATGAAAGTGAATAAGAAATATGGACTCAGGTGAAGGGAAAGGTAACAATTCTTTCAAGGTTTTATGAGAAATAAGGACATTTCAGCTGAATTTGCTAAGGTGGGTCTTAGAAATATATGGACAGTGGCTGTAGCGCCCCCATTTGACCGATTGGAACCAAAATTGGAGGGTCTGTCTGAGGTCCCTTACTACATTAGGCCGTCAAATTTGATGAGGATTGGCTGAAGCACAGCTGAGCTTTAGATGGTTGATTGAAATGAGCATGGATATGGTGCAGGTTTGTTGTAGCTGGTGGCCATAGCGTACAGGTTAAGATATTTTTATGAATTATCCATAATGGCAATGTCCTGATTGATGTACTACCAGAATGACCTACTTGGGCTGAACATTGTAGAAGTTACAGTAATATGTTATTTATTAAGTTTTTAAACATCACAAGGGAATGAAAATGACTATCATTGGGCATTGCATATGTCTTGATTTGGCATGACTCACAGAACTGGCAGTACAAAATATTTTAACCAGTAACATGTCACTAGAACAGAAATGAGATAAATGTAAGTTGAACTGATTTTCAAGGTTTATACAGACATGTTATGTTGTTGTAGCGCCCCCGTTTGACCGATCGGCACCAAATTTGGAGGGCCCTTCCGGACTACTATTCTACAGGATATATTAAAGTTTGGTGATGATTGGCTGAGGCAGGCCTGAGATATAGCTGTCTGATTGAATTGGGCATGGCACCTGTATGGTTTGTGTGTGGCTGGTGACTATACCTCATGGAAAGTTTATGATTTTTTTTATGAATTATTTATTATGACTGTCTCCTGATTTAAATGATACCAGATTTGTGTAGGTTTGGTGAAAATCCTAGGAGGTTAACGAAATGTCTTGTTTTCAGACCAATATGAATTATGCAAAAACGCAAAGATGCAGAAGCAAGTTCTACATGTTGTTTGATTTGGCATGTCGTACTGAATTGACCTGGCAAGAAATGTCGATTGTAGGCTTCACCGTTCTCGAGAAATAGGCAGAAATGCAAAAGTTGTCACTGTTGCGCCCCCATCTGGCCGAGTGAGGTGTCCTTTACAGTTTAGGCAGAGGGTCAGAGCACAAATGTATCACCCAAATTTGATTTAGATTGGTCATTGAGAAGCCTGTGAAATGCCTGCTTGATTTTGATTGGCTGATGGCGGCCACTCTTTAAGGAATAATTACTGCCATTGTAGGTGACTGACCACAGGCTGCTTCCTAGTACATATCTACCAAATTTCAGTTAGATTGGCAAAGGCAGTCAGGAGATATTGCCAGTTTTTAGTTGTAGCGCCCCCTATTGACGAAATGCGGCCCGCCTCGGACCGTGTCCCCAGAATGGTGTAGGGAGGTAGCATTTCAAATTTGGTCAAGGTAGGCCAAGGCACGGCCAAGTTATAGCCGTCAGACCAAAACGGGCCAAATTTGGACATTGTTTGGGCGTGGCTAATGGCCGTAGGATATAAAAATGTCTGAATTTTGTGGATAATTCTTGATCAGCAGAGAATTCTGATTCGTCTGACACCTCATTTGTCTGATTTGGTAGGACAAGCCAGGACTTTAAGGAAAAAGTAGGATTGGCAAATTATGCAAATTAGCAAAAAATCTAAGTAGGCGGAGCTTCATAGTCCAAATGGCAAGTTGGTAGGGCTTTGCTGTCTGTATATGTAGAACAAAGAATTTCGATTGTAGGTCTAACAGGACAGGAGATATCGACCGAAACGTGTTGGGGGGCGCTAAGGCGCCCCCATCTGGCTGGCAGGACTGGGTAGGACAACCTGAGTAGTGGGTAGGAATTGACATCATCTGACCAAGTTTGGTTGGTCTAGCTCTTACAGTTTAGGCTGTACATTCAGTTTTAGGGCAGAAAAATAATAATAATAATAATAATAATAATAATCCTAAGAAAAACAATAATGGTCCATAAGGACTTCGTCCTTTGGACCCTTAATAAAAGAGAAAAATCCTAAGAAAAACAATAATGGTCCATAAGGACTTCGTCCTTTGGACCCTTAATAAAGATAACTGCAAGCAGTGACAATCGGGTCCAAAGCAAATGGACAGAAGCAATGAAGAGGAATGAAGTGAATGGCATAAGATTAGAAGTTCACTAATTATTGTAAATGAAGTACAGACTGTAATTGATGAGCAATGCATTTAAATAATCAGAAAATAGGAAATGCTACTATGAGATGATAACTAACATTTGAACATTACTGTAGAAATGTTTATCAAGGTACAATAAAGGGAAAAGGGTAGATGAGAAATAGAAGGGATATGTGGTGACTAGTTGTTGGAGAAATATTGCAATTGCTGCAGTGTACATAGGCTGAAGTAACATTGAAGTTTGATAGATTTCTAAAAGTTAAATGGCAGTAATATATGAGATTAAAAATATGGACTTAGATGAAGGGAAAGGTGATTAATATTTAAATGTTTAAATAAACAATAAGGAGATGTCAGCTGCATTAACCAAGGTTGGTCTTAGACATATTATGACGGTGGCTAAATTGGAAATGAAGTACAGACTGTAACGGATGGCCAATGCATTTAAATAGACAGAAAGTAGGAAAATGGTAGATGAGAAAGAACGGACATGTGGTGACTAGTTGTTGGAAAAAATTGAAATTGCTGCAGTGTACATCACTGAAGTTTGATAGATTTCTAAAAGTGAAATGGCTGGAAAATGAAAGCAATTTAATAATATGGACTGAGATGAGGGGAAAGATGATTAATTTTTAATATTTCATGAGAAATAAGCTAATTTCAGCTGCATTATCGAAGGTTGGTCTTAGACATGTTATGACATTGGCTAAATTGGAAATGAAGTACAGACTGTAACTGATGGCCAATGTTTTTAAATAGTCAGAAAAAGTAGAAAATGCTTCTATGATAAGATAATACCTGATATTTTGAACATTGACTTTGATATGTTGATTAAGGTACGATAAACGGAAGAGGGTAGATCAGAAACAGAAGGGACATGTGGTGACTAGCTGTTGGAAGAAATTGCAATTGTTGCACTGTACACAGCCTGAAGTATCTCTGAACTTTGATACATTTCTAAAAGTGAAATGAAATGAAAATGTCAATAATCTTTGAAGGTTTGATGAAAAATAAATTTCAGCTGCATTAACTATTAATACATTTTGACAGTGGCAGAAGCGCCCCCATTTAACCGAATGTCACCAAAGTTAGATGGTCTATTCATAGTCCAGTGCTACAGAAGTGAGTCAAATTTTGTGCGAATTCGATGAAGTATCAATGAGGTTTAGCAGACTTGATGAATTCGGTATGGAAATAGTGAGGCCAGCAGGTGGAGTTAGCGCTACATTTGATAATTGGTAGCATGCAGTCCCTGGTGTGGCAGTTTGACTACTGCCATTAGCAGAAGCAGCCTTAGTACAACAATATAAGATACAATATATAACCATTTGCTGAAGTGCCTCAGCCCAAAAGAATTTGTTTTTTGTGTCAGATGGTCTAAGTAGACGGTAGAAATAGGCACCTGCATACCTAATATTTTAAGTCTAGATCATACAAGTTAAGCTTACTTTATAGTACCTCAGTGAACACATGCTGTCTTGTATATTAAAAAAAACAACTGGCTTATTGCATTTGTAAAGTATTCTAGACATAAGAAGCCCTGAAAGAATTTAATGCCATTAATGAAATACAGGACGAACTACACCTGCTGGCTAATCTATAAAAAAAAATCTAAAAAACTGCAATATAAATAGAGCACCATCTCCACCTACTGGCCAATTTAATACAAAAAAGCGAAAAATCTGCAATATATACTGCCTGGCTTATAAATAAAATCTGATAATTTTCTATGAGTCAAATAGCAGAAAAATGAAAGGAGCTTAAAAATATGGACTGAGGTGAAGGGAAAGTTAATTCCTTGAAAGTATTATGAAGGATATTTCAGCTGAATTACCCAAGGTAGTGAATCAAATTTTGTAAGGATCGGATGAAGCATGCCTGAGATTTAGCTGTTTGAATGAAATGGGAATGGAAATGGTGTGGCCAGCAGGTGGAGTCAGCGCTCCATTTTAGAAATGATATTAAATGCTTTCTGACCTTCTCATTTGTAAATGAAGTCTGATAATGTTGTATAAGGCAAATTGGTGAAAAATGAAAGGAAATTAAAAATATGGACTCAGCTGAAGGGAAAGGTAACAATTATTTGAAGGTTTCATGAGGAATAAGGACATTTCAGCTGAATCTGCTAAGGTGGGTCTTACACATATATGGACAGTGGCTGTCACGCCCCCATTTGACCGATCAGCACCAAATTTGGACGGTCTGTCTGAGGTGCAGTGGTACATTAGTGGGTCAAATTTGGTGATGATCAGATGAAGTATTCCTCTGATTTAGCTGTTTGATTGAAATGATCATGGAAATGCTGTAGGTTCAGTGTGGCTGGTGGCTATACTGTACAGGCAAGTGAAGTTATCTTTATAAATTATACATATGGGCAGTGTCCTGATTTTTATACTACCAGATTGACCTACTTAGGATGGACATTGCAGTAGTTACAGTAATATGTTATTTATTAAGTTTTTAAATATGACAAGGGAATGCAAATGACTATCATGGGACATTGCATATTTCTTGATTTGACATGACTCACAGAACTTGCAGGGCAAAAGATTTTAACCAGTAATATGTCACTGGATCAAAAATGAGATAAATGTAAGTTGAGCTGATTTTGCAGTTTATACAGTGATGTTATATTGCTGTAGCACCCCCGTTTGACTGATCGGCACCAAATTTGGAGGGCCCTTCTCCAGTAATATCCTACATTATATATTTAAGTTTGATGATGATTGGTTGAGGCAGGCCTGAGATATAGCTGTCTGATTGAAATGGGTGTGGCACCACTATGGTTTGGGTGTGGCTGGTGGCCATACCTCATGGAAAGTTTATGATTTTTTTAATAATTTTATATAGGGACTGTCTCCTGATTTAAATGATACCAGATTTGTGTAGGTTTGGTGAAAATCCTAGGAGGATAAGAAAAAAGTACTGTTTTAAGACTTTTACAAAATAGGCAAAAATGGCAAGAGATATGATGAAGTTCTTTATACGATTAAATTTGTCATGAGCTAGTGGATAGCTTAAGCAACAATTGTCAATTTTATAATTAACAGTTCAGGAGAAATAGGCAGAAATGTGCTGTAGCGCCCCCATATGGCAGATTGACATGTCCTTTACAGGGTGGGCTCAGGGTCACAATACAAATGTATAACCAAAATTTGGTTTGGATTGCTCATTGTTTAGCTGGTCAAATGGCTGCTTGATTTTGATTGGCTAATGGTGGCCAGGATTTTACAACTAATGACTGCCATTTTACTTCTCTGACCTCAGGCTTGTACATAGTACATATCTGCCAAATTTCAATTAGATTGGTTAAGGCATTCAGGAGATATTGGCAGTTATTAGTTGTAGCGCCCCCTATTGACGAAATGTGGGCCGCATTGTATGTTGACCCCATGATAGAGCAGGGAGGTTGGATTGTAAGTTTGGTTCAGGTAGGCTAAGGTATGGAGAAGTTATAGCATTCAGACTGAAATAGGCCAAATTTAGGTGGGATTTGGGCATGGGTAGTGGCCATAAAATAGACAAATGTCAGACTTTCTTGAATCTATTTTAATCAGCTAAGTGGACTGATCGGTTTGACACCTCATTTGTCTGATTTGGTCCAATATTGTAGGACTTGAAGGCAGAAGTCAGTTTCACAAATTATGCAAATTAGCAAAAAATCTAAGTAGGCGGAGCTTCATAGTCCAAATAGCAAGTTGGTAGAGCAAAGCTGTCTGTATCAGCAGAAAAAATAATTTCAATTATAGGACTAATAGGACAGGAGCTATGGATTGAAACGCGTTGGGGGGCGCTAGAGCGCCCCCATCTGGCTGACAGGCCTGGGTCAGAGAATCTGAGTAGCGGGTAGGAATTGACATCATATTACCAATTTTGGTTGGTCTAGCACTTACGGTTTAGGCTGTGCATTCAGTTTTAGGGCGCGAAAAATAATAATAATAATAATAAAGATAACTGCAAGCAGTGACAATCGGGTCCAAAGCTAATGGAAAGAAGCAATGAAGAGGAATGAAGTGAATGGCATAAAATTAGAAGTTCACTAATTATTGTAAATGAAGTACAGACTGTAACTGATGGCCAATGCATTTAAATAGTCAGAAAATAGGACATGCAACAATGAAATGTGATACCTAACATTTAAACATTACTGTAGAAATGTTCATCAATGTTTGATAAAGGGAAAAGGATAGATGAGAAACAGAAGGGAAATGTGGTGAGTAGCTGTTCGAAACAATTGCAATTGCTGCAGCATACACATCTTGAATAAACATTGAAGTTTGATAGATTTCTGAAAGTCAAATGGCAGGAAAATATAAGCAGATTAAAAATATGGACTTAGATGAAGGGAAAGGTGATTAATATTTAAATGTTTAAATAAACAATAAACAGATGTCAGCTGCATTAACCTAGGTTGATCTTAGACATATTATGACAGTGGCTAAATTGGAAATGAAGTACAGACTGTAACTGATGGCCAATGCATTTAAATAGTCAGAAAGTAGGAAAATGGTAAATGAGAGACAGAAGGGAAATATGGTGACTAGCTTTTAGAGAAATATTGAAATTGCTACAGTGTACACAGGCTAAAGTAACATTGATGTTTGATAGATTCCTAAAAGTCAAATGGCAGGATTGTATAAGCAGATTAAAAATATGGACTTAGATGAAGGGAAAGGTGATTAATATTTAAATGTTTATATATACAATAAGGAGATGTCAGCTGCATTAACCAAGGTTGGTCTTAGACATATTAAGACAGTGGCTAAATTGGAAATGAAGTACGGACTGTAACTGATGGCCAATGCATTTAAATAGTCAGAAAGTAGGAAATGCTTCTATGATAAGATGATACCTGATATTTTGAACATTGACTTTGATATGTTGATTAAGGTACGATAAAGGGAATATGGTAGATGAGAAACAGATGGGACATGTGGTGACTAGCTGTTGGAAGAAATTGCAATTGTTGCACTGTACACAGCCTGAAGTTTCTCTGAACTTTGATACATTTCTAAAAGTGAAATGAAATGAAAATGTCAATAATCTTTGAAGGTTTGATGAAAAATAAAGAAATTTCAGCTGCATTAACTATTAATATATTTTGACAGTGGCAGAAGCGCCCCCGTTTTACCGAATGTCACCAAAGTTAGATGGTCTATTCATAGTCCAGTGCTACAGAAGTGAGTCAAATTTTGTGAGAATTCGATGAAGTATGAATGAGGTTTAGCAGACTTAATGAATACGGTATGGAAATAGTGAGGCCAGCAGGTGCAGTTAGCGCTACATTTGATAATTGGTAGCATGCAGTCCCTGGTGTGGCAGTTTGACTACTGCCATTAGCAGAAGCAGCCTTAGTACAACAATATAAGATACAATATATAACCATTTGCTGAAGTGCCTCAGCCCAAAAGAATTAGTTTTTTGTGTCAGATGGTCTAAGTAGACGGTAGAAATAGGCACCTGCATACCTAATATTTTAAGTCTAGATCATACAAGTTAAGCTTACTTTATAGTACCTCAGTGAACACATGCTGTCTTGTATATTAAAAAAAACAACAGTGGCTTACTGCATTTGTAAAGTATTGTTCTAGACATAAGACGCCCTGAAATAATTTAATGCCATTAATGAAATACAGGACGAACTACACCTGCTGGCTAATCCATAAAAGAAATCCAAAAAACTGCAATATAAATAGAGCACCATCTCCACCTACTGGCCAATTTAATACAAAAAAGCCAAAAATCTGCAATATATACTGCCTGGCTTATAAATAAAATCTGATAATTTTCTATAAGTCAAATAGCAGAAAAATGAAAGGAGCTTAAAAATATGGACTGAGGTGAAGGGAAAGTTAATTCCTTGAAAGTATTATGAAGGATATTTCAGCTGAATTAGCCAAGGTAGTTATTAGACATACTAGGACAGTGGTTGTATGGCTCCCATTTGACTGATCGCCACCAAACTTGGAAGGTCTGTCTGTAGTCCACTGATACAGAAGGGAATCAAATTTTGTAAGGATCGGATGAAGCATGCCTGAGATTTAGCTGTTTGAATGAAATGGGAATGGAAATGGTGTGGCCAGCAGGTGGAGTCAGCGCTCCATTTTAGAAATGATATTAAATGCTTTCTGACCTTCTCATTTGTAAATGAAGTCTGATAATGTTGTATAACTCAAATTGGTGAAAAATGAAAGGAAATTAAAAATATGGACTCAGCTGAAGGGAAAGGTAACAATTATTTGAAGGTTTCATGAGGAATAAGGACATTTCAGCTGAATCTGCTAAGGTGGGTCTTACACATATATGGACAGTGGCTGTCACGCCCCCATTTGACCGATCAGCACCAAATTTGGAAGGTCTGTTTGAGGTCCAGTGCTACATTAGTGGGTCAAATTTGGTGATGATCAGATGAAGTCTGCCTCAGATTTAGCTGTTTGATTGAAATGAGCATGGAAATGGTGCAGGTTTGGTGTAGTTGATGGCCATAGCATACAGGTAGGTCAAGTTATTTTTTTAAATTATCCATAAGGGCCGTGTCATGATTGATCTACTACCAGAATGACCTGCTTGGGCTGGACATTGTAGTTGTTATAGCAATATGTTATTTATTAAGTTTTTAAATGTCACAAGGGAATGCAAATGACAATCATTAGGCATTGCATATTTCTTAATTTGGCATAACTAAGAGAACTTGCAATACAAAAGATTTCAATCAGTCATATGTCACTGGAACAGAAATGAGATAAATGTAAGTTGTACTGATTTTGCAGGTTTATAAAGACATGTTATATTGCTGTAGCGCCCCCGTTTGACTGATCGGCACCAAATTTGGAGGGCCCTTCTCCAGTAATATCGTACATTACATATTTAAGTTTGGTGATGATTGGTTGAGGCATGCCTGAGATATAGCTGTCTGATTGAAATTGGTGTGGCATCACTATGGTTTGGGTGTGGCTGGTGGCCGTACCTCATGGAAAGTTTATGATTTTTTTGATAATTTTATATAAGGACTGTCTCCTGATTTAAATGATACCAGATTTGTGTAGGTTTGGTGAAAATCATAGGAGGATAAGAAAAAACCCTGTTTTAAGACTGTTACAAAATAGGCAAAAATGGCAAGAGATATGATGAAGTTCTTTATACCATTAAATTTGCCATGAGCGAGTGGATAGGATTCCCAACAATTCTAAATTCTATCTTTATCAGTTCAAGAGAAATAGACAGAAATGCAAAACTTGTTGCTGTAGCGCCCCCATCTGGCTGATTGCGGTGTCCTTAACATGGTATGCTAAGGGTAGGGAATCAAATGTGACAGCCTGTTTTGGTTGAGATTCGGTATTGTTTAGCCTGTCAAATGGCTGCTTCATTTTGATTGGCTGATGATGACCAAGATTTTATGATCAATGACTGCTATGATATATGTCTGATCTCAGAATTGGTTGTAGTACATATCTGCCAAATTTCAATTAGATTGGTCAATGCAGTCAGGAGATATTGGCAGTTTTTAGTTGTAGCGCCCCCTATTGATGAAATGGGGCCAGCGTTATATATGGTCCCCAGAATGGCGCTGGGAGGTAGGAATTCAAATTTGGTTAAGATCGGCTAAAGCAGGGCCAAGTTATAGCAGTCAGACTGAAACTGGCCAAATTTAGGTGGAGTTTGGGCGTAGCTAGTGGCCATAAAATAGACAAGTGTCAGACTTACTTTAATATATATTGATCAGCTCAGTGCACTGATCGGTTTGACACCTCATTTGTCTGATTTGGTCCAGTAGTGTAGGACTTGAAGGCAGAAGTCAGTTTCACAAATTATGCAAATTAGCAAAAAATCTAAGTAGACAGAGCTTCATAGTCCCAATGGCACGTTGGTAGAGCAAAGCTGTCTGTATCAGAAGAAAAAATTTTTTAAATTGTAGCACTAATAGGACAGGAGATATGGACTGAAACGCGTTGGGGGGCGCTAGAGCGCCCCCATCTGGCTGACAGGCCTGGGTCAGAGAATCTGAGTAGCGGGTAGGAATTGACATCATATTACCAAGTTTGGATGGTCTAGCTCTTACGGTTTAGGCTGTACATTCAGTTTTAGGGCGCGAAAAATAATAATAATAAAGATAACTGCAAGCAGTGACAATCGGGTCCAAAGCAAATGGACAGAAGCAATGAAGAGGAATGAAGTGAATGGCATAAGATTAGAAGTTCACTAATTATTGTAAATGAAGTACAGACTGTAATTGATGAGCAATGCATTTAAATAATCAGAAAATAGGAAATGCTACTATGAGATGATAACTAACATTTGAACATTACTGTAGAAATGTTTATCAAGGTACAATAAAGGGAAAAGGGTAGATGAGAAATAGAAGGGATATGTGGTGACTAGTTGTTGGAGAAATATTGCAATTGCTGCAGTGTACATAGGCTGAAGTAACATTGAAGTTTGATAGATTTCTAAAAGTTAAATGGCAGTAATATATGAGATTAAAAATATGGACTTAGATGAAGGGAAAGGTGATTAATATTTAAATGTTTAAATAAACAATAAGGAGATGTCAGCTGCATTAACCAAGGTTGGTCTTAGACATATTATGACGGTGGCTAAATTGGAAATGAAGTACAGACTGTAACGGATGGCCAATGCATTTAAATAGACAGAAAGTAGGAAAATGGTAGATGAGAAAGAACGGACATGTGGTGACTAGTTGTTGGAAAAAATTGAAATTGCTGCAGTGTACATCACTGAAGTTTGATAGATTTCTAAAAGTGAAATGGCTGGAAAATGAAAGCAATTTAATAATATGGACTGAGATGAGGGGAAAGATGATTAATTTTTAATATTTCATGAGAAATAAGCTAATTTCAGCTGCATTATCGAAGGTTGGTCTTAGACATGTTATGACATTGGCTAAATTGGAAATGAAGTACAGACTGTAACTGATGGCCAATGTTTTTAAATAGTCAGAAAAAGTAGAAAATGCTTCTATGATAAGATAATACCTGATATTTTGAACATTGACTTTGATATGTTGATTAAGGTACGATAAACGGAAGAGGGTAGATCAGAAACAGAAGGGACATGTGGTGACTAGCTGTTGGAAGAAATTGCAATTGTTGCACTGTACACAGCCTGAAGTATCTCTGAACTTTGATACATTTCTAAAAGTGAAATGAAATGAAAATGTCAATAATCTTTGAAGGTTTGATGAAAAATAAATTTCAGCTGCATTAACTATTAATACATTTTGACAGTGGCAGAAGCGCCCCCATTTAACCGAATGTCACCAAAGTTAGATGGTCTATTCATAGTCCAGTGCTACAGAAGTGAGTCAAATTTTGTGCGAATTCGATGAAGTATCAATGAGGTTTAGCAGACTTGATGAATTCGGTATGGAAATAGTGAGGCCAGCAGGTGGAGTTAGCGCTACATTTGATAATTGGTAGCATGCAGTCCCTGGTGTGGCAGTTTGACTACTGCCATTAGCAGAAGCAGCCTTAGTACAACAATATAAGATACAATATATAACCATTTGCTGAAGTGCCTCAGCCCAAAAGAATTTGTTTTTTGTGTCAGATGGTCTAAGTAGACGGTAGAAATAGGCACCTGCATACCTAATATTTTAAGTCTAGATCATACAAGTTAAGCTTACTTTATAGTACCTCAGTGAACACATGCTGTCTTGTATATTAAAAAAAACAACTGGCTTATTGCATTTGTAAAGTATTCTAGACATAAGAAGCCCTGAAAGAATTTAATGCCATTAATGAAATACAGGACGAACTACACCTGCTGGCTAATCTATAAAAAAAAATCTAAAAAACTGCAATATAAATAGAGCACCATCTCCACCTACTGGCCAATTTAATACAAAAAAGCGAAAAATCTGCAATATATACTGCCTGGCTTATAAATAAAATCTGATAATTTTCTATGAGTCAAATAGCAGAAAAATGAAAGGAGCTTAAAAATATGGACTGAGGTGAAGGGAAAGTTAATTCCTTGAAAGTATTATGAAGGATATTTCAGCTGAATTACCCAAGGTAGTGAATCAAATTTTGTAAGGATCGGATGAAGCATGCCTGAGATTTAGCTGTTTGAATGAAATGGGAATGGAAATGGTGTGGCCAGCAGGTGGAGTCAGCGCTCCATTTTAGAAATGATATTAAATGCTTTCTGACCTTCTCATTTGTAAATGAAGTCTGATAATGTTGTATAAGGCAAATTGGTGAAAAATGAAAGGAAATTAAAAATATGGACTCAGCTGAAGGGAAAGGTAACAATTATTTGAAGGTTTCATGAGGAATAAGGACATTTCAGCTGAATCTGCTAAGGTGGGTCTTACACATATATGGACAGTGGCTGTCACGCCCCCATTTGACCGATCAGCACCAAATTTGGACGGTCTGTCTGAGGTGCAGTGGTACATTAGTGGGTCAAATTTGGTGATGATCAGATGAAGTATTCCTCTGATTTAGCTGTTTGATTGAAATGATCATGGAAATGCTGTAGGTTCAGTGTGGCTGGTGGCTATACTGTACAGGCAAGTGAAGTTATCTTTATAAATTATACATATGGGCAGTGTCCTGATTTTTATACTACCAGATTGACCTACTTAGGATGGACATTGCAGTAGTTACAGTAATATGTTATTTATTAAGTTTTTAAATATGACAAGGGAATGCAAATGACTATCATGGGACATTGCATATTTCTTGATTTGACATGACTCACAGAACTTGCAGGGCAAAAGATTTTAACCAGTAATATGTCACTGGATCAAAAATGAGATAAATGTAAGTTGAGCTGATTTTGCAGTTTATACAGTGATGTTATATTGCTGTAGCACCCCCGTTTGACTGATCGGCACCAAATTTGGAGGGCCCTTCTCCAGTAATATCCTACATTATATATTTAAGTTTGATGATGATTGGTTGAGGCAGGCCTGAGATATAGCTGTCTGATTGAAATGGGTGTGGCACCACTATGGTTTGGGTGTGGCTGGTGGCCATACCTCATGGAAAGTTTATGATTTTTTTAATAATTTTATATAGGGACTGTCTCCTGATTTAAATGATACCAGATTTGTGTAGGTTTGGTGAAAATCCTAGGAGGATAAGAAAAAAGTACTGTTTTAAGACTTTTACAAAATAGGCAAAAATGGCAAGAGATATGATGAAGTTCTTTATACGATTAAATTTGTCATGAGCTAGTGGATAGCTTAAGCAACAATTGTCAATTTTATAATTAACAGTTCAGGAGAAATAGGCAGAAATGTGCTGTAGCGCCCCCATATGGCAGATTGACATGTCCTTTACAGGGTGGGCTCAGGGTCACAATACAAATGTATAACCAAAATTTGGTTTGGATTGCTCATTGTTTAGCTGGTCAAATGGCTGCTTGATTTTGATTGGCTAATGGTGGCCAGGATTTTACAACTAATGACTGCCATTTTACTTCTCTGACCTCAGGCTTGTACATAGTACATATCTGCCAAATTTCAATTAGATTGGTTAAGGCATTCAGGAGATATTGGCAGTTATTAGTTGTAGCGCCCCCTATTGACGAAATGTGGGCCGCATTGTATGTTGACCCCATGATAGAGCAGGGAGGTTGGATTGTAAGTTTGGTTCAGGTAGGCTAAGGTATGGAGAAGTTATAGCATTCAGACTGAAATAGGCCAAATTTAGGTGGGATTTGGGCATGGGTAGTGGCCATAAAATAGACAAATGTCAGACTTTCTTGAATCTATTTTGATCAGCTAAGTGGACTGATCGGTTTGACACCTCATTTGTCTGATTTGGTCCAATATTGTAGGACTTGAAGGCAGAAGTCAGTTTCACAAATTATGCAAATTAGCAAAAAATCTAAGTAGGCGGAGCTTCATAGTCCAAATAGCAAGTTGGTAGAGCAAAGCTGTCTGTATCAGCAGAAAAAATAATTTCAATTATAGGACTAATAGGACAGGAGCTATGGATTGAAACGCGTTGGGGGGCGCTAGAGCGCCCCCATCTGGCTGACAGGCCTGGGTCAGAGAATCTGAGTAGCGGGTAGGAATTGACATCATATTACCAATTTTGGTTGGTCTAGCACTTACGGTTTAGGCTGTGCATTCAGTTTTAGGGCGCGAAAAATAATAATAATAAAGATAACTGCAAGCAGTGACAATCGGGTCCAAAGCAAATGGGCAGAAGCAATGAATAGTAATGAAGTGAATGGCATAAAATTAGAAGTTCACTAATTATTGTAAATGAAGTACAGACTGTAATTGATTAGCAATGCATTTAAATTGGCAGAAAATAGGAAATGCTTCTATGAGATGATACCTAACATTTAAACATTACCATGGAAATGTTTATCAAGGTACGATGAAGGGAAAATGGTAGATGAGAAACCGAAGGGAAATGTGGTGACTAGCTGTTTGAGAAATATTGCAATTGCTGCAGTGTACACAGGATGAAGTAATATTGAAGTTTGATAGATTTCTAAAAGTGAAATGGCAGTAATATATAAGCAGATAAATAATATGGACTTAGATGAAGGGAAAGGTGATTCATATTTAAATGTTTAAATAAACAATAAGGAGATGTCAGCTGCATTAACCAAGGTTGTTAGACATATTACGACAGTGGCTAAATTGTAAATGAAGTATAGACTGTAACTGATGGCCAATGCATAGAAATCGTCAGAAATAAGGAACATGGTAGATGAGAAAGAACGGACATGTGGTGACCAGCTTTTGGGAAAAATTGAAATTGCTGTAGTGTACATCACTGAAGTTTGATAGATTTCTAAAAGTCAAATGGCAGGAAAATGAAAGTAATTTTATAATATTGACTGAGATGAAGGGAAAGTTGATTAATATTTAAATATTTGATGACAGATAAATAATTTTCAGCTGCATTAACTAAGGTTGATCTTAGACATATTATGACAGTAGCTAAATTGTAAATGAAGTACAGACTGTAACTGATGGCCAATTAATTTAAATAGTCAGAGAATAGGAAATGATACTATGAGATGATGATACGTAACATTTTAACATTACCGTAGAAATGTTCATCAAGGTACGATAAAGGGAAAATGGTAGATGAGAAACAGAAGGGAAATGTGGTGACTAGCTGTTCAAAGAAATGGCAATTGCTGCAGTGTACATCACTGAAGTTTGATAGATTTCTAAAAGGTAAATGCCAGGAATATATAAGCAAATTAAAAACATAGACTTAGATGAAGGGAAAGTTGATTAATATTTTAATGTTTAAATAAACAATAAGGAGATGTCAGCTGCATTAACACAGTTTTAGACATATTTCGACAGTGGCAGTAGCGCCCCCGTTTAACCGAATGTCAGCAAAGTTTGATGGTCTATTCGTAGTCCAGTGCTATAGAAGTCAGTCAAATTTTATGAGAATTAGATGAAGTATGAATGAGATTTAGCAGACTAAACAAATTCGGAATGGAAATAGTGTTGCTAGCAGGTGCAGTTAGCACATTTGATAAATGGTAGCATGCAGTCCCTGGTGTGGCAGCTTGACTACTGCCATTAGCAGAAGCAGCCTTAGTACAACAATATATGATATAATAAAGAACCTTTTGGTGAAGTGCCTCAGCCCAAAAGAATGTGTGGTTTGTGTCAGATGATCTAAGTAGACAGTAAAAATAGGCACCTGCATACCTAATATTTTAAGTCTAGATCATACAAGTTAAGCTTACTTTATAGTACCTCAGTGAACAAATGCTGTCTTGTATATTTAAAAAACAACAGTGGCTTACTACATTTGTAAAGTATTCTTCTAGACATGAGAAGCCCTGAAATAATTTAATGGCATTAATGAAATAGAGGACGAACTCCACCTGCTGGCGAATCTATAAAAAAAAATCTAAAAATGTGCAATATAAATAGAGCACCATCTCCACCTACTGGCCAATTTAATACAAAAAAGCGAAAAGTCTGCAATATATAATGCCTGGCTTATAAATAAAATCTGATAATTTTCTATAAGTCAAATAGCAGAAAAATGAAAGGAGCTTAAAAATATGGACTGAGGTGAAGGGAAAGTTAATTACTTGAAACTATTATGAAGGATATTTCAGCTGAATTACCCAAGGTAGGTATTAGACATACTAGGACAGTGGCTGTACTGCTCCAGATTGACTGATCGCCACCAAACTTGGAAGATCTGTCTGTAGTCCAGACTTACAGAAGTGAATCAAATTTTGGAAGGATCGGATGAAGCATGCCTGAGATTTAGCTGTTTGAATGAAATGGGAATGGAAATGTTGTGGCCAGCAGGTGGAGTCAGCGCTCCATTTTAGAAAAGATATTAAATGCTTTCTGACCTTCTCATTTGTAAATGAAGTCTGATAATGTTGTATAAGGCAAATTGGTGAAAAATTAAAGGAAATTAAAAATATGGACTCAGCTGAAGGGAAAGGTAACAACTATTTGAAGATTTCATGAGGAATAAGGACATTTCAGCTGAATCTGCTAAGGTGGGTCTTACACATATATGGACAGTGGCTGTCACGCCCCCATTTGACCGATCGGCACCAAATTTGCAGGGTCTGTCTGAGGTGCAGTGCTACATTAGTGGGTCAAATTTGGTGATGATCAGATGAAGTATGCCTCTGATTTAGCTGTTTCATTGAAATGATCATGGAAATGCTGTAGGTTCAGTGTGGCTGGTGGCTATACTGTACAGGCAAGTGAAGTTATCTTTATAAATTATACATATGGGCAGTGTCCTGATTTTTCTACTACCAGATTGACCTACTTAGGCTGGACATTGCAGTAGTTACAGTAATATGTTATTAATTAAGTTTTTAAATATGACAAGGGAATGCAAATGACTATCATGGGACATTGCATATTTCTTGATTTGACATGACTCACAGAACTTGCAGGGCAAAAGATTTTAACCAGTAATATGTCACTGGATCAAAAATGAGATAAATGTAAGTTGAGCTGATTTTGCAGTTTATACAGTGATGTTATATTGCTGTAGCGCCCCCGTTTGACTGATCGGCACCAAATTTGGAGGGCCCTTCTCCAGTAATATCCTACATTATATATTTAAGTTTGATGATGATTGGTTGAGGCAGGCCTGAGATATAGCTGTCTGATTGAAATGGGTGTGGCACCACTATGGTTTGGGTGTGGCTGGTGGCCATACCTCATGGAAAGTTTATGATTTTTTTAATAATTTCATATAGGGACTGTCTCCTGATTTAAATGATACCAGATTTGTGTAGGTTTGGTGAAAATCCTAGGAGGATAAGAAAAAGTACTGTTTTAAGACTTTTACAAAATAGGCAAAAATGGCAAGAGATATGATGAAGTTCTTTATAACATTAAATTTGTCATGAGCTAGTGGATAGCTTAAGCAACAATTGTCAATTTTATAATTAACAGTCCAGGAGAAATAGGCAGAAATGTGCTGTAGCGCCCCCATATGGCAGACTGACATGTCCTTTACAGGGTGGGCTCAGGGTCAGAATACAAATGTATAAGCCAAATTTGGTTTGGATTGCTCATTGTTTAGCTGGTCAAATGGCTGCTTGATTTTGATTGGCTAATGGTGGCCAGGATTTTACAACTAATGACTGCCATTTTACTTCTCTGACCTCAGGCTTGTACATAGTACATATCTGCCAAATTTCAATTAGATTGGTTAAGGCAGTCAGGAGATATTGGCAGTTATTAGTTGTAGCGCCCCCTATTGACGAAATGTGGGCCGCATTGTATGTTGACCTCATAATAGAGCAGGGAGGTTGGATTGTAAGTTTGGTTCAGGTAGGCTAAGGTATGGAGAAGTTATAGCATTCAGACTGAAATAGGCCAAATTTAGGTGGGATTTGGGCATGGCTAGTGGCCATAAAATAGACAAATGTCAGACTTTCTTGAATCTATTTTGATCAGCTAAGTGGACTGATCGGTTTGACACCTCATTTGTCTGATTTGGTCCAATATTGTAGGACTTGAAGGCAGAAGTCAGTTTCACAAATTATGCAAATTAGCAAAAAATCTAAGTAGGCGGAGCTTCATAGTCCAAATAGCCAGTTGGTAGAGCAAAGCTGTCTGTATCAGCAGAAAAAATAATTTCAATTATAGGACTAATAGGACAGGAGCTATGGACTGAAACGCGTTGGGGGGCGCTAGAGCGCCCCCATCTGGCTGACAGGCCTGGGTCAGAGAATCTGAGTAGCGGGTAGGAATTGACATCATATTACCAAGTTTGGTTGGTCTAGCACTTACGGTTTAGGCTGTGCATTCAGTTTTAGGGCGCGAAAAATAATAATAATAATAATAAAAGAGAAAAATCCTAAGAAAAACAATAATGGTCCATAAGGACTTCGTCCTTTGGACCCTTAATAATAATAAGATAACTGCAAGCAGTGACAATCGGGTCCAAAGCAAATGGACAGAAGCAATGAAGAGGAATGAAGTGAATGGCATAAGATTAGAAGTTCACTAATTATTGTAAATGAAGTACAGACTGTAATTGATGAGCAATGCATTTAAATAATCAGAAAATAGGAAATGCTACTATGAGATGATAACTAACATTTGAACATTACTGTAGAAATGTTTATCAAGGTACAATAAAGGGAAAAGGGTAGATGAGAAATAGAAGGGATATGTGGTGACTAGTTGTTGGAGAAATATTGCAATTGCTGCAGTGTACATAGGCTGAAGTAACATTGAAGTTTGATAGATTTCTAAAAGTTAAATGGCAGTAATATATGAGATTAAAAATATGGACTTAGATGAAGGGAAAGGTGATTAATATTTAAATGTTTAAATAAACAATAAGGAGATGTCAGCTGCATTAACCAAGGTTGGTCTTAGACATATTATGACGGTGGCTAAATTGGAAATGAAGTACAGACTGTAACGGATGGCCAATGCATTTAAATAGACAGAAAGTAGGAAAATGGTAGATGAGAAAGAACGGACATGTGGTGACTAGTTGTTGGAAAAAATTGAAATTGCTGCAGTGTACATCACTGAAGTTTGATAGATTTCTAAAAGTGAAATGGCTGGAAAATGAAAGCAATTTAAAAATATGGACTGAGATGAGGGGAAAGATGATTAATTTTTAATATTTCATGAGAAATAAGCTAATTTCAGCTGCATTATCGAAGGTTGGTCTTAGACATGTTATGACATTGGCTAAATTGGAAATGAAGTACAGACTGTAACTGATGGCCAATGTTTTTAAATAGTCAGAAAAAGTAGAAAATGCTTCTATGATAAGATAATACCTGATATTTTGAACATTGACTTTGATATGTTGATTAAGGTACGATAAACGGAAGAGGGTAGATCAGAAACAGAAGGGACATGTGGTGACTAGCTGTTGGAAGAAATTGCAATTGTTGCACTGTACACAGCCTGAAGTATCTCTGAACTTTGATACATTTCTAAAAGTGAAATGAAATGAAAATGTCAATAATCTTTGAAGGTTTGATGAAAAATAAATTTCAGCTGCATTAACTATTAATACATTTTGACAGTGGCAGAAGCGCCCCCATTTAACCGAATGTCACCAAAGTTAGATGGTCTATTCATAGTCCAGTGCTACAGAAGTGAGTCAAATTTTGTGCGAATTCGATGAAGTATCAATGAGGTTTAGCAGACTTGATGAATTCGGTATGGAAATAGTGAGGCCAGCAGGTGGAGTTAGCGCTACATTTGATAATTGGTAGCATGCAGTCCCTGGTGTGGCAGTTTGACTACTGCCATTAGCAGAAGCAGCCTTAGTACAACAATATAAGATACAATATATAACCATTTGCTGAAGTGCCTCAGCCCAAAAGAATTTGTTTTTTGTGTCAGATGGTCTAAGTAGACGGTAGAAATAGGCACCTGCATACCTAATATTTTAAGTCTAGATCATACAAGTTAAGCTTACTTTATAGTACCTCAGTGAACACATGCTGTCTTGTATATTAAAAAAAACAACTGGCTTATTGCATTTGTAAAGTATTCTAGACATAAGAAGCCCTGAAAGAATTTAATGCCATTAATGAAATACAGGACGAACTACACCTGCTGGCTAATCTATAAAAAAAAATCTAAAAAACTGCAATATAAATAGAGCACCATCTCCACCTACTGGCCAATTTAATACAAAAAAGCGAAAAATCTGCAATATATACTGCCTGGCTTATAAATAAAATCTGATAATTTTCTATGAGTCAAATAGCAGAAAAATGAAAGGAGCTTAAAAATATGGACTGAGGTGAAGGGAAAGTTAATTCCTTGAAAGTATTATGAAGGATATTTCAGCTGAATTACCCAAGGTAGTGAATCAAATTTTGTAAGGATCGGATGAAGCATGCCTGAGATTTAGCTGTTTGAATGAAATGGGAATGGAAATGGTGTGGCCAGCAGGTGGAGTCAGCGCTCCATTTTAGAAATGATATTAAATGCTTTCTGACCTTCTCATTTGTAAATGAAGTCTGATAATGTTGTATAAGGCAAATTGGTGAAAAATGAAAGGAAATTAAAAATATGGACTCAGCTGAAGGGAAAGGTAACAATTATTTGAAGGTTTCATGAGGAATAAGGACATTTCAGCTGAATCTGCTAAGGTGGGTCTTACACATATATGGACAGTGGCTGTCACGCCCCCATTTGACCGATCAGCACCAAATTTGGACGGTCTGTCTGAGGTGCAGTGGTACATTAGTGGGTCAAATTTGGTGATGATCAGATGAAGTATTCCTCTGATTTAGCTGTTTGATTGAAATGATCATGGAAATGCTGTAGGTTCAGTGTGGCTGGTGGCTATACTGTACAGGCAAGTGAAGTTATCTTTATAAATTATACATATGGGCAGTGTCCTGATTTTTATACTACCAGATTGACCTACTTAGGATGGACATTGCAGTAGTTACAGTAATATGTTATTTATTAAGTTTTTAAATATGACAAGGGAATGCAAATGACTATCATGGGACATTGCATATTTCTTGATTTGACATGACTCACAGAACTTGCAGGGCAAAAGATTTTAACCAGTAATATGTCACTGGATCAAAAATGAGATAAATGTAAGTTGAGCTGATTTTGCAGTTTATACAGTGATGTTATATTGCTGTAGCACCCCCGTTTGACTGATCGGCACCAAATTTGGAGGGCCCTTCTCCAGTAATATCCTACATTATATATTTAAGTTTGATGATGATTGGTTGAGGCAGGCCTGAGATATAGCTGTCTGATTGAAATGGGTGTGGCACCACTATGGTTTGGGTGTGGCTGGTGGCCATACCTCATGGAAAGTTTATGATTTTTTTAATAATTTTATATAGGGACTGTCTCCTGATTTAAATGATACCAGATTTGTGTAGGTTTGGTGAAAATCCTAGGAGGATAAGAAAAAAGTACTGTTTTAAGACTTTTACAAAATAGGCAAAAATGGCAAGAGATATGATGAAGTTCTTTATACGATTAAATTTGTCATGAGCTAGTGGATAGCTTAAGCAACAATTGTCAATTTTATAATTAACAGTTCAGGAGAAATAGGCAGAAATGTGCTGTAGCGCCCCCATATGGCAGATTGACATGTCCTTTACAGGGTGGGCTCAGGGTCACAATACAAATGTATAACCAAAATTTGGTTTGGATTGCTCATTGTTTAGCTGGTCAAATGGCTGCTTGATTTTGATTGGCTAATGGTGGCCAGGATTTTACAACTAATGACTGCCATTTTACTTCTCTGACCTCAGGCTTGTACATAGTACATATCTGCCAAATTTCAATTAGATTGGTTAAGGCATTCAGGAGATATTGGCAGTTATTAGTTGTAGCGCCCCCTATTGACGAAATGTGGGCCGCATTGTATGTTGACCCCATGATAGAGCAGGGAGGTTGGATTGTAAGTTTGGTTCAGGTAGGCTAAGGTATGGAGAAGTTATAGCATTCAGACTGAAATAGGCCAAATTTAGGTGGGATTTGGGCATGGGTAGTGGCCATAAAATAGACAAATGTCAGACTTTCTTGAATCTATTTTGATCAGCTAAGTGGACTGATCGGTTTGACACCTCATTTGTCTGATTTGGTCCAATATTGTAGGACTTGAAGGCAGAAGTCAGTTTCACAAATTATGCAAATTAGCAAAAAATCTAAGTAGGCGGAGCTTCATAGTCCAAATAGCAAGTTGGTAGAGCAAAGCTGTCTGTATCAGCAGAAAAAATAATTTCAATTATAGGACTAATAGGACAGGAGCTATGGATTGAAACGCGTTGGGGGGCGCTAGAGCGCCCCCATCTGGCTGACAGGCCTGGGTCAGAGAATCTGAGTAGCGGGTAGGAATTGACATCATATTACCAATTTTGGTTGGTCTAGCACTTACGGTTTAGGCTGTGCATTCAGTTTTAGGGCGCGAAAAATAATAATAATAATAATAATAAAAGAGAAAAATCCTAAGAAAAACAATAATGGTCCATAAGGACTTCGTCCTTTGGACCCTTAAAAAGAGAAAAATCCTAAGAAAAACAATAATGGTCCATAAGGACTTCGTCCTTTGGACCCTTAATAAAAGAGAAAAATCCTAAGAAAAACAATAATGGTCCATAAGGACTTCGTCCTTTGGACCCTTAATAATAATAATAATAAAAGAGAAAAATCCTAAGAAAAACAATAATGGTCCATAAGCATTTCATGCTTTGGACCCTTAATAATAATAATAATAATAATAATAATAATAATAAAAGAGAAAAATCCTAAGAAAAACAATAAGGTTCCATAAGCATTTCATGCTTTGGACCCTTAATAACTGCAAGCAGTGACAATCGGGTCCAAAGCTAATGGAAAGAAGCAATGAAGAGGAAAGAAGTTAATGGCATAAAATTAGAAGTTCACCTTTTATTTGTAAATGAAGTACAGACTGTACTGTAATTGATGAGCAATGCATTTAAATTGGTAGAAAATATGAAATGCTACTATGAGATGATATCTAACATTTAAACATTACATTTAGAAATGTTTATCAAGGTACGATGAAGGGAAAAAGGTAGATGAGAAACAGAAGGGAAATGTGGTGACTAGCTGTTGGAGAAATATTGCAATTGCTGCAGTGTACACAGGCTGAAGTAACATTGAAGTTTGATAGATTTCTAAAAGTCAAATGGCAGGAATTTATAAGCAGATTAAAAATATGGACTTAGATGAAGGGAAAGGTGATTAATATTTAAATGTTTAAATAAACAATAAGGAGATGTCAGCTGCATTAACCAAGGTTGTTGTTAGACATATTAGGACAGTGGCTAAATTGTAAAAGAAGTATAGACTGTAACTGATGGCCAATGCATTTAAATAGTCAGAAAATACGAAATGCTACTATGAGATGATAGCTAACATTGAAACATTATTGTGGAAATGTTTATCAAGGTATGATAAAGGAAAATGGTAGATGAGAAACCGAAGGGAAATGTGGTGACTAGCTGTTGGAGAAATATTGCAATTGCTGCAGTGTACACAGGCTAAAGTAACATTGAAGTTTGATAGATTTCTAAAAGTGAAATGGCATGATTCTATAAGCAGATTAAAAATATGGACTTTGAAGAAAGGAAAGGTGAATAATATTTAAATGTTTAAAAAAATAATAAGGAGATGTCAGCTGCATTAACCAAGGTTGGTCTTAGACATACAGTATTAGGACAGTGGCTAAATTTGAAATGAAGTATGCACTGTAACTGATGGCCAATGCATTTAAATAGTCAGAAAGTAGGAAATGCTTCTATGATAAGATAATATCTGACATTTTGAACATTGACTTTGATATGTTGATTAAGGTACGATAAAGGGAATATGGTAGATGAGAAACAGAAGGGACATGTGGTGACTAGCTGTTGGAAGAAATTGCAATTGTTGCACTGTACACAGCCTGAAGTATCTCTGAACTTTGATACATTTCTAAAAGTGAAATGAAATGGAAATATCAATAATCGTTGAAGGTTTGATGAAAAATAAATTTCAGCTGCATTAACTATTAATATATTTTGACAGTGGCAGAAGCGCCCCCATTTAACCGAATGTCACCAAAGTTAGATGGTCTATTCATAGTCCAGTGCTACAGAAGTGAGTCAAATTTTGTGAGATTTCGATGAAGTATGAATGAGGTTTAGCAGACTTAATGAATTCGGTATGGAAATAGTGAGGCCAGCAGGTGGAGTTAGCGCTACATTTGATAATTGGTAGCATGCAGTCCCTGGTGTGGCAGTTTGACTACTGCCATTAGCAGAAGCAGCCATAGTACAACAAT
The DNA here is from genome assembly GCF_048594095.1 of Paramormyrops kingsleyae. NCBI lineage: Eukaryota > Metazoa > Chordata > Actinopteri > Osteoglossiformes > Mormyridae > Paramormyrops > Paramormyrops kingsleyae. The sequence continues at coordinate 44,589,455 of NC_132798.1, forward strand.
ATAAGATATAATATATAACCATTTGCTGAAGTGCCTCAGCCCAAAAGAATTTGTTTTTTGTGTCAGATGGTCTAAGTAGACGGTAGAAATAGGCACCTGCATACCTAATATTTTAAGTCTAGATCATACAAGTTAAGCTTACTTTATAGTACCTCAGTGAACACATGCTGTCTTGTATATTAAAAAAAACAACAGTGGCTTACTGCATTTGTAAAGTATTCTTCTAGACATAAGAAGCCCTGAAAGAATTTAATGCCATTAATGAAATACAGGACGAACACCACCTGCTGGCTAATGTATAAAAAAAAATCCAAAAAACTGCAATATAAATAGAGCACCATCTCCACCTACTGGCCAATTTAATTCAAAAAAGCCAAAAATCTGCAATATATACTGCCTGGCTTATAAATAAAATCTGATAATTTTCTATAAGTCAAATAGCATAAAAATGAAAGGAGCTTAAAAATATGGACTGAGGTGAAGGGAAAGTTAATTCCTTGAAAGTATTATGAAGGATATTTCAGCTGAATTAGCCAAGGTAGATATTAAACATACTATGACAGTGGCTGTACTGCTACAGATTGACTGATCGCCACCAAACTTGGAAGATCTGTCTGTAGTCCAGACTTACAGAAGTGAATCAAATTTTGGAAGGATCGGATGAAGCATGCCTGAGATTTAGCTGTTTGAATGAAATGGGAATGGAAATGTTGTGGCCAGCAGGTGGAGTCAGCGCTCCATTTTAGAAAAGATATTAAATGCTTTCTGACCTTCTCATTTGTAAATGAAGTCTGATAATGTTGTATAAGGCAAATTGGTGAAAAATTAAAGGAAATTAAAAATATGGACTCAGCTGAAGGGAAAGGTAACAACTATTTGAAGATTTCATGAGGAATAAGGACATTTCAGCTGAATCTGCTAAGGTGGGTCTTACACATATATGGACAGTGGCTGTCACGCCCCCATTTGACCGATCGGCACCAAATTTGCAGGGTCTGTCTGAGGTGCAGTGATACATTAGTGGGTCAAATTTGGTGATGATCAGATGAAGTATGCCTCTGATTTAGCTGTTTCATTGAAATGATCATGGAAATGCTGTAGGTTCAATGTGGCTGGTGGCTATACTGTACAGGCAAGTGAAGTTATCTTTATAAATTATACATATGGGCAGTGTCCTGATTTTTCTACTACCAGATTGACCTACTTAGGCTGGACATTGCAGTAGTTACAGTAATATGTTATTAATTAAGTTTTTAAATATGACAAGGGAATGCAAATGACTATCATGGGACATTGCATATTTCTTGATTTGACATGACTCACAGAACTTGCAGGGCAAAAGATTTTAACCAGTAATATGTCACTGGATCAAAAATGAGATAAATGTAAGTTGAGCTGATTTTGCAGTTTATACAGTGATGTTATATTGCTGTAGCACCCCCGTTTGACTGATCGGCACCAAATTTGGAGGGCCCTTCTCCAGTAATATCCTACATTATATATTTAAGTTTGATGATGATTGGTCGAGGCAGGCCTGAGATATAGCTGTCTGATTGAAATGGGTGTGGCACCACTATGGTTTGGGTGTGGCTGGTGGCCATACCTCATGGAAAGTTTATGATTTTTTTAATAATTTTATATAGGGACTGTCTCCTGATTTAAATGATACCAGATTTGTGTAGGTTTGGTGAAAATCCTAGGAGGATAAGAAAAAGTACTGTTTTAAGACTTTTACAAAATAGGCAAAAATGGCAAGAGATATGATGAAGTTCTTTATACCATTAAATTTGTCATGAGCTAGTGGATAGCTTAAGCAACAATTGTCAATTTTATAATTAACAGTCCAGGAGAAATAGGCAGAAATGTGCTGTAGCGCCCCCATATGGCAGACTGACATGTCCTTTACAGGGTGGGCTCAGGGTCAGAATACAAATGTATAAGCCAAATTTGGTTTGGATTGCTCATTGTTTAGCTGGTCAAATGGCTGCTTGATTTTGATTGGCTAATGGTGGCCAGGATTTTACAACTAATGACTGCCATTTTACGTCTCTGACCTCAGGCTTGTACATAGTACATATCTGCCAAATTTCAATTAGATTGGTTAAGGCAGTCAGGAAATATTGGCAGTTATTAGTTGTAGCGCCCCCTATTGACGAAATGTGGGCCGCATTGTATGTTGACCCCATAATAGAGCAGGGAGGTTGGATTGTAAGTTTGGTTCAGGTAGGCTAAGGTATGGAGAAGTTATAGCATTCAGACTGAAATAGGCCAAATTCAGGTGGGATTTGGGCATGGCTAGTGGCCATAAAATAGACAAATGTCAGACTTTCTTCAATCTATTTTGATCAGCTAAGTGGACTGATCGGTTTGACACCTCATTTGTCTGATTTGGTCCAATATTGTAGGATTTGAAGGCAGAAGTCAGTTTCACAAATTATGCAAATTAGCAAAAAATCTAAGTAGGCGGAGCTTCATAGTCCAAATAGCCAGTTGGTAGAGCAAAGCTGTCTGTATCAGCAGAAAAAATAATTTCAATTATAGGACTAATAGGACAGGAGCTATGGACTGAAACGCGTTGGGGGGCGCTAGAGCGCCCCCATCTGGCTGACAGGCCTGGGTCAGAGAATCTGAGTAGCGGGTAGGAATTGACATCATATTACCAAGTTTGGTTGGTCTAGCACTTACGGTTTAGGCTGTGCATTCAGTTTTAGGGCGCGAAAAATAATAATAATAAAGATAACTGCAAGCAGTGACAATCGGGTCCAAAGCAAATGGACAGAAGCAATGAAGAGGAATGAAGTGAATGGCATAAGATTAGAAGTTCACTAATTATTGTAAATGAAGTACAGACTGTAATTGATGAGCAATGCATTTAAATAATCAGAAAATAGGAAATGCTACTATGAGATGATAACTAACATTTGAACATTACTGTAGAAATGTTTATCAAGGTACAATAAAGGGAAAAGGGTAGATGAGAAATAGAAGGGATATGTGGTGACTAGTTGTTGGAGAAATATTGCAATTGCTGCAGTGTACATAGGCTGAAGTAACATTGAAGTTTGATAGATTTCTAAAAGTTAAATGGCAGTAATATATGAGATTAAAAATATGGACTTAGATGAAGGGAAAGGTGATTAATATTTAAATGTTTAAATAAACAATAAGGAGATGTCAGCTGCATTAACCAAGGTTGGTCTTAGACATATTATGACGGTGGCTAAATTGGAAATGAAGTACAGACTGTAACGGATGGCCAATGCATTTAAATAGACAGAAAGTAGGAAAATGGTAGATGAGAAAGAACGGACATGTGGTGACTAGTTGTTGGAAAAAATTGAAATTGCTGCAGTGTACATCACTGAAGTTTGATAGATTTCTAAAAGTGAAATGGCTGGAAAATGAAAGCAATTTAATAATATGGACTGAGATGAGGGGAAAGATGATTAATTTTTAATATTTCATGAGAAATAAGCTAATTTCAGCTGCATTATCGAAGGTTGGTCTTAGACATGTTATGACATTGGCTAAATTGGAAATGAAGTACAGACTGTAACTGATGGCCAATGTTTTTAAATAGTCAGAAAAAGTAGAAAATGCTTCTATGATAAGATAATACCTGATATTTTGAACATTGACTTTGATATGTTGATTAAGGTACGATAAACGGAAGAGGGTAGATCAGAAACAGAAGGGACATGTGGTGACTAGCTGTTGGAAGAAATTGCAATTGTTGCACTGTACACAGCCTGAAGTATCTCTGAACTTTGATACATTTCTAAAAGTGAAATGAAATGAAAATGTCAATAATCTTTGAAGGTTTGATGAAAAATAAATTTCAGCTGCATTAACTATTAATACATTTTGACAGTGGCAGAAGCGCCCCCATTTAACCGAATGTCACCAAAGTTAGATGGTCTATTCATAGTCCAGTGCTACAGAAGTGAGTCAAATTTTGTGCGAATTCGATGAAGTATCAATGAGGTTTAGCAGACTTGATGAATTCGGTATGGAAATAGTGAGGCCAGCAGGTGGAGTTAGCGCTACATTTGATAATTGGTAGCATGCAGTCCCTGGTGTGGCAGTTTGACTACTGCCATTAGCAGAAGCAGCCTTAGTACAACAATATAAGATACAATATATAACCATTTGCTGAAGTGCCTCAGCCCAAAAGAATTTGTTTTTTGTGTCAGATGGTCTAAGTAGACGGTAGAAATAGGCACCTGCATACCTAATATTTTAAGTCTAGATCATACAAGTTAAGCTTACTTTATAGTACCTCAGTGAACACATGCTGTCTTGTATATTAAAAAAAACAACTGGCTTATTGCATTTGTAAAGTATTCTAGACATAAGAAGCCCTGAAAGAATTTAATGCCATTAATGAAATACAGGACGAACTACACCTGCTGGCTAATCTATAAAAAAAAATCTAAAAAACTGCAATATAAATAGAGCACCATCTCCACCTACTGGCCAATTTAATACAAAAAAGCGAAAAATCTGCAATATATACTGCCTGGCTTATAAATAAAATCTGATAATTTTCTATGAGTCAAATAGCAGAAAAATGAAAGGAGCTTAAAAATATGGACTGAGGTGAAGGGAAAGTTAATTCCTTGAAAGTATTATGAAGGATATTTCAGCTGAATTACCCAAGGTAGTGAATCAAATTTTGTAAGGATCGGATGAAGCATGCCTGAGATTTAGCTGTTTGAATGAAATGGGAATGGAAATGGTGTGGCCAGCAGGTGGAGTCAGCGCTCCATTTTAGAAATGATATTAAATGCTTTCTGACCTTCTCATTTGTAAATGAAGTCTGATAATGTTGTATAAGGCAAATTGGTGAAAAATGAAAGGAAATTAAAAATATGGACTCAGCTGAAGGGAAAGGTAACAATTATTTGAAGGTTTCATGAGGAATAAGGACATTTCAGCTGAATCTGCTAAGGTGGGTCTTACACATATATGGACAGTGGCTGTCACGCCCCCATTTGACCGATCAGCACCAAATTTGGACGGTCTGTCTGAGGTGCAGTGGTACATTAGTGGGTCAAATTTGGTGATGATCAGATGAAGTATTCCTCTGATTTAGCTGTTTGATTGAAATGATCATGGAAATGCTGTAGGTTCAGTGTGGCTGGTGGCTATACTGTACAGGCAAGTGAAGTTATCTTTATAAATTATACATATGGGCAGTGTCCTGATTTTTATACTACCAGATTGACCTACTTAGGATGGACATTGCAGTAGTTACAGTAATATGTTATTTATTAAGTTTTTAAATATGACAAGGGAATGCAAATGACTATCATGGGACATTGCATATTTCTTGATTTGACATGACTCACAGAACTTGCAGGGCAAAAGATTTTAACCAGTAATATGTCACTGGATCAAAAATGAGATAAATGTAAGTTGAGCTGATTTTGCAGTTTATACAGTGATGTTATATTGCTGTAGCACCCCCGTTTGACTGATCGGCACCAAATTTGGAGGGCCCTTCTCCAGTAATATCCTACATTATATATTTAAGTTTGATGATGATTGGTTGAGGCAGGCCTGAGATATAGCTGTCTGATTGAAATGGGTGTGGCACCACTATGGTTTGGGTGTGGCTGGTGGCCATACCTCATGGAAAGTTTATGATTTTTTTAATAATTTTATATAGGGACTGTCTCCTGATTTAAATGATACCAGATTTGTGTAGGTTTGGTGAAAATCCTAGGAGGATAAGAAAAAAGTACTGTTTTAAGACTTTTACAAAATAGGCAAAAATGGCAAGAGATATGATGAAGTTCTTTATACGATTAAATTTGTCATGAGCTAGTGGATAGCTTAAGCAACAATTGTCAATTTTATAATTAACAGTTCAGGAGAAATAGGCAGAAATGTGCTGTAGCGCCCCCATATGGCAGATTGACATGTCCTTTACAGGGTGGGCTCAGGGTCACAATACAAATGTATAACCAAAATTTGGTTTGGATTGCTCATTGTTTAGCTGGTCAAATGGCTGCTTGATTTTGATTGGCTAATGGTGGCCAGGATTTTACAACTAATGACTGCCATTTTACTTCTCTGACCTCAGGCTTGTACATAGTACATATCTGCCAAATTTCAATTAGATTGGTTAAGGCATTCAGGAGATATTGGCAGTTATTAGTTGTAGCGCCCCCTATTGACGAAATGTGGGCCGCATTGTATGTTGACCCCATGATAGAGCAGGGAGGTTGGATTGTAAGTTTGGTTCAGGTAGGCTAAGGTATGGAGAAGTTATAGCATTCAGACTGAAATAGGCCAAATTTAGGTGGGATTTGGGCATGGGTAGTGGCCATAAAATAGACAAATGTCAGACTTTCTTGAATCTATTTTGATCAGCTAAGTGGACTGATCGGTTTGACACCTCATTTGTCTGATTTGGTCCAATATTGTAGGACTTGAAGGCAGAAGTCAGTTTCACAAATTATGCAAATTAGCAAAAAATCTAAGTAGGCGGAGCTTCATAGTCCAAATAGCAAGTTGGTAGAGCAAAGCTGTCTGTATCAGCAGAAAAAATAATTTCAATTATAGGACTAATAGGACAGGAGCTATGGATTGAAACGCGTTGGGGGGCGCTAGAGCGCCCCCATCTGGCTGACAGGCCTGGGTCAGAGAATCTGAGTAGCGGGTAGGAATTGACATCATATTACCAATTTTGGTTGGTCTAGCACTTACGGTTTAGGCTGTGCATTCAGTTTTAGGGCGCGAAAAATAATAATAATAAAGATAACTGCAAGCAGTGACAATCGGGTCCAAAGCAAATGGGCAGAAGCAATGAATAGTAATGAAGTGAATGGCATAAAATTAGAAGTTCACTAATTATTGTAAATGAAGTACAGACTGTAATTGATTAGCAATGCATTTAAATTGGCAGAAAATAGGAAATGCTTCTATGAGATGATACCTAACATTTAAACATTACCATGGAAATGTTTATCAAGGTACGATGAAGGGAAAATGGTAGATGAGAAACCGAAGGGAAATGTGGTGACTAGCTGTTTGAGAAATATTGCAATTGCTGCAGTGTACACAGGATGAAGTAATATTGAAGTTTGATAGATTTCTAAAAGTGAAATGGCAGTAATATATAAGCAGATAAATAATATGGACTTAGATGAAGGGAAAGGTGATTCATATTTAAATGTTTAAATAAACAATAAGGAGATGTCAGCTGCATTAACCAAGGTTGTTAGACATATTACGACAGTGGCTAAATTGTAAATGAAGTATAGACTGTAACTGATGGCCAATGCATAGAAATCGTCAGAAATAAGGAACATGGTAGATGAGAAAGAACGGACATGTGGTGACCAGCTTTTGGGAAAAATTGAAATTGCTGTAGTGTACATCACTGAAGTTTGATAGATTTCTAAAAGTCAAATGGCAGGAAAATGAAAGTAATTTTATAATATTGACTGAGATGAAGGGAAAGTTGATTAATATTTAAATATTTGATGACAGATAAATAATTTTCAGCTGCATTAACTAAGGTTGATCTTAGACATATTATGACAGTAGCTAAATTGTAAATGAAGTACAGACTGTAACTGATGGCCAATTAATTTAAATAGTCAGAGAATAGGAAATGATACTATGAGATGATGATACGTAACATTTTAACATTACCGTAGAAATGTTCATCAAGGTACGATAAAGGGAAAATGGTAGATGAGAAACAGAAGGGAAATGTGGTGACTAGCTGTTCAAAGAAATGGCAATTGCTGCAGTGTACATCACTGAAGTTTGATAGATTTCTAAAAGGTAAATGCCAGGAATATATAAGCAAATTAAAAACATAGACTTAGATGAAGGGAAAGTTGATTAATATTTTAATGTTTAAATAAACAATAAGGAGATGTCAGCTGCATTAACACAGTTTTAGACATATTTCGACAGTGGCAGTAGCGCCCCCGTTTAACCGAATGTCAGCAAAGTTTGATGGTCTATTCGTAGTCCAGTGCTATAGAAGTCAGTCAAATTTTATGAGAATTAGATGAAGTATGAATGAGATTTAGCAGACTAAACAAATTCGGAATGGAAATAGTGTTGCTAGCAGGTGCAGTTAGCACATTTGATAAATGGTAGCATGCAGTCCCTGGTGTGGCAGCTTGACTACTGCCATTAGCAGAAGCAGCCTTAGTACAACAATATATGATATAATAAAGAACCTTTTGGTGAAGTGCCTCAGCCCAAAAGAATGTGTGGTTTGTGTCAGATGATCTAAGTAGACAGTAAAAATAGGCACCTGCATACCTAATATTTTAAGTCTAGATCATACAAGTTAAGCTTACTTTATAGTACCTCAGTGAACAAATGCTGTCTTGTATATTTAAAAAACAACAGTGGCTTACTACATTTGTAAAGTATTCTTCTAGACATGAGAAGCCCTGAAATAATTTAATGGCATTAATGAAATAGAGGACGAACTCCACCTGCTGGCGAATCTATAAAAAAAAATCTAAAAATGTGCAATATAAATAGAGCACCATCTCCACCTACTGGCCAATTTAATACAAAAAAGCGAAAAGTCTGCAATATATAATGCCTGGCTTATAAATAAAATCTGATAATTTTCTATAAGTCAAATAGCAGAAAAATGAAAGGAGCTTAAAAATATGGACTGAGGTGAAGGGAAAGTTAATTACTTGAAACTATTATGAAGGATATTTCAGCTGAATTACCCAAGGTAGGTATTAGACATACTAGGACAGTGGCTGTACTGCTCCAGATTGACTGATCGCCACCAAACTTGGAAGATCTGTCTGTAGTCCAGACTTACAGAAGTGAATCAAATTTTGGAAGGATCGGATGAAGCATGCCTGAGATTTAGCTGTTTGAATGAAATGGGAATGGAAATGTTGTGGCCAGCAGGTGGAGTCAGCGCTCCATTTTAGAAAAGATATTAAATGCTTTCTGACCTTCTCATTTGTAAATGAAGTCTGATAATGTTGTATAAGGCAAATTGGTGAAAAATTAAAGGAAATTAAAAATATGGACTCAGCTGAAGGGAAAGGTAACAACTATTTGAAGATTTCATGAGGAATAAGGACATTTCAGCTGAATCTGCTAAGGTGGGTCTTACACATATATGGACAGTGGCTGTCACGCCCCCATTTGACCGATCGGCACCAAATTTGCAGGGTCTGTCTGAGGTGCAGTGCTACATTAGTGGGTCAAATTTGGTGATGATCAGATGAAGTATGCCTCTGATTTAGCTGTTTCATTGAAATGATCATGGAAATGCTGTAGGTTCAGTGTGGCTGGTGGCTATACTGTACAGGCAAGTGAAGTTATCTTTATAAATTATACATATGGGCAGTGTCCTGATTTTTCTACTACCAGATTGACCTACTTAGGCTGGACATTGCAGTAGTTACAGTAATATGTTATTAATTAAGTTTTTAAATATGACAAGGGAATGCAAATGACTATCATGGGACATTGCATATTTCTTGATTTGACATGACTCACAGAACTTGCAGGGCAAAAGATTTTAACCAGTAATATGTCACTGGATCAAAAATGAGATAAATGTAAGTTGAGCTGATTTTGCAGTTTATACAGTGATGTTATATTGCTGTAGCGCCCCCGTTTGACTGATCGGCACCAAATTTGGAGGGCCCTTCTCCAGTAATATCCTACATTATATATTTAAGTTTGATGATGATTGGTTGAGGCAGGCCTGAGATATAGCTGTCTGATTGAAATGGGTGTGGCACCACTATGGTTTGGGTGTGGCTGGTGGCCATACCTCATGGAAAGTTTATGATTTTTTTAATAATTTCATATAGGGACTGTCTCCTGATTTAAATGATACCAGATTTGTGTAGGTTTGGTGAAAATCCTAGGAGGATAAGAAAAAGTACTGTTTTAAGACTTTTACAAAATAGGCAAAAATGGCAAGAGATATGATGAAGTTCTTTATAACATTAAATTTGTCATGAGCTAGTGGATAGCTTAAGCAACAATTGTCAATTTTATAATTAACAGTCCAGGAGAAATAGGCAGAAATGTGCTGTAGCGCCCCCATATGGCAGACTGACATGTCCTTTACAGGGTGGGCTCAGGGTCAGAATACAAATGTATAAGCCAAATTTGGTTTGGATTGCTCATTGTTTAGCTGGTCAAATGGCTGCTTGATTTTGATTGGCTAATGGTGGCCAGGATTTTACAACTAATGACTGCCATTTTACTTCTCTGACCTCAGGCTTGTACATAGTACATATCTGCCAAATTTCAATTAGATTGGTTAAGGCAGTCAGGAGATATTGGCAGTTATTAGTTGTAGCGCCCCCTATTGACGAAATGTGGGCCGCATTGTATGTTGACCTCATAATAGAGCAGGGAGGTTGGATTGTAAGTTTGGTTCAGGTAGGCTAAGGTATGGAGAAGTTATAGCATTCAGACTGAAATAGGCCAAATTTAGGTGGGATTTGGGCATGGCTAGTGGCCATAAAATAGACAAATGTCAGACTTTCTTGAATCTATTTTGATCAGCTAAGTGGACTGATCGGTTTGACACCTCATTTGTCTGATTTGGTCCAATATTGTAGGACTTGAAGGCAGAAGTCAGTTTCACAAATTATGCAAATTAGCAAAAAATCTAAGTAGGCGGAGCTTCATAGTCCAAATAGCCAGTTGGTAGAGCAAAGCTGTCTGTATCAGCAGAAAAAATAATTTCAATTATAGGACTAATAGGACAGGAGCTATGGACTGAAACGCGTTGGGGGGCGCTAGAGCGCCCCCATCTGGCTGACAGGCCTGGGTCAGAGAATCTGAGTAGCGGGTAGGAATTGACATCATATTACCAAGTTTGGTTGGTCTAGCACTTACGGTTTAGGCTGTGCATTCAGTTTTAGGGCGCGAAAAATAATAATAATAATAATAAAAGAGAAAAATCCTAAGAAAAACAATAATGGTCCATAAGGACTTCGTCCTTTGGACCCTTAATAATAATAAGATAACTGCAAGCAGTGACAATCGGGTCCAAAGCAAATGGACAGAAGCAATGAAGAGGAATGAAGTGAATGGCATAAGATTAGAAGTTCACTAATTATTGTAAATGAAGTACAGACTGTAATTGATGAGCAATGCATTTAAATAATCAGAAAATAGGAAATGCTACTATGAGATGATAACTAACATTTGAACATTACTGTAGAAATGTTTATCAAGGTACAATAAAGGGAAAAGGGTAGATGAGAAATAGAAGGGATATGTGGTGACTAGTTGTTGGAGAAATATTGCAATTGCTGCAGTGTACATAGGCTGAAGTAACATTGAAGTTTGATAGATTTCTAAAAGTTAAATGGCAGTAATATATGAGATTAAAAATATGGACTTAGATGAAGGGAAAGGTGATTAATATTTAAATGTTTAAATAAACAATAAGGAGATGTCAGCTGCATTAACCAAGGTTGGTCTTAGACATATTATGACGGTGGCTAAATTGGAAATGAAGTACAGACTGTAACGGATGGCCAATGCATTTAAATAGACAGAAAGTAGGAAAATGGTAGATGAGAAAGAACGGACATGTGGTGACTAGTTGTTGGAAAAAATTGAAATTGCTGCAGTGTACATCACTGAAGTTTGATAGATTTCTAAAAGTGAAATGGCTGGAAAATGAAAGCAATTTAAAAATATGGACTGAGATGAGGGGAAAGATGATTAATTTTTAATATTTCATGAGAAATAAGCTAATTTCAGCTGCATTATCGAAGGTTGGTCTTAGACATGTTATGACATTGGCTAAATTGGAAATGAAGTACAGACTGTAACTGATGGCCAATGTTTTTAAATAGTCAGAAAAAGTAGAAAATGCTTCTATGATAAGATAATACCTGATATTTTGAACATTGACTTTGATATGTTGATTAAGGTACGATAAACGGAAGAGGGTAGATCAGAAACAGAAGGGACATGTGGTGACTAGCTGTTGGAAGAAATTGCAATTGTTGCACTGTACACAGCCTGAAGTATCTCTGAACTTTGATACATTTCTAAAAGTGAAATGAAATGAAAATGTCAATAATCTTTGAAGGTTTGATGAAAAATAAATTTCAGCTGCATTAACTATTAATACATTTTGACAGTGGCAGAAGCGCCCCCATTTAACCGAATGTCACCAAAGTTAGATGGTCTATTCATAGTCCAGTGCTACAGAAGTGAGTCAAATTTTGTGCGAATTCGATGAAGTATCAATGAGGTTTAGCAGACTTGATGAATTCGGTATGGAAATAGTGAGGCCAGCAGGTGGAGTTAGCGCTACATTTGATAATTGGTAGCATGCAGTCCCTGGTGTGGCAGTTTGACTACTGCCATTAGCAGAAGCAGCCTTAGTACAACAATATAAGATACAATATATAACCATTTGCTGAAGTGCCTCAGCCCAAAAGAATTTGTTTTTTGTGTCAGATGGTCTAAGTAGACGGTAGAAATAGGCACCTGCATACCTAATATTTTAAGTCTAGATCATACAAGTTAAGCTTACTTTATAGTACCTCAGTGAACACATGCTGTCTTGTATATTAAAAAAAACAACTGGCTTATTGCATTTGTAAAGTATTCTAGACATAAGAAGCCCTGAAAGAATTTAATGCCATTAATGAAATACAGGACGAACTACACCTGCTGGCTAATCTATAAAAAAAAATCTAAAAAACTGCAATATAAATAGAGCACCATCTCCACCTACTGGCCAATTTAATACAAAAAAGCGAAAAATCTGCAATATATACTGCCTGGCTTATAAATAAAATCTGATAATTTTCTATGAGTCAAATAGCAGAAAAATGAAAGGAGCTTAAAAATATGGACTGAGGTGAAGGGAAAGTTAATTCCTTGAAAGTATTATGAAGGATATTTCAGCTGAATTACCCAAGGTAGTGAATCAAATTTTGTAAGGATCGGATGAAGCATGCCTGAGATTTAGCTGTTTGAATGAAATGGGAATGGAAATGGTGTGGCCAGCAGGTGGAGTCAGCGCTCCATTTTAGAAATGATATTAAATGCTTTCTGACCTTCTCATTTGTAAATGAAGTCTGATAATGTTGTATAAGGCAAATTGGTGAAAAATGAAAGGAAATTAAAAATATGGACTCAGCTGAAGGGAAAGGTAACAATTATTTGAAGGTTTCATGAGGAATAAGGACATTTCAGCTGAATCTGCTAAGGTGGGTCTTACACATATATGGACAGTGGCTGTCACGCCCCCATTTGACCGATCAGCACCAAATTTGGACGGTCTGTCTGAGGTGCAGTGGTACATTAGTGGGTCAAATTTGGTGATGATCAGATGAAGTATTCCTCTGATTTAGCTGTTTGATTGAAATGATCATGGAAATGCTGTAGGTTCAGTGTGGCTGGTGGCTATACTGTACAGGCAAGTGAAGTTATCTTTATAAATTATACATATGGGCAGTGTCCTGATTTTTATACTACCAGATTGACCTACTTAGGATGGACATTGCAGTAGTTACAGTAATATGTTATTTATTAAGTTTTTAAATATGACAAGGGAATGCAAATGACTATCATGGGACATTGCATATTTCTTGATTTGACATGACTCACAGAACTTGCAGGGCAAAAGATTTTAACCAGTAATATGTCACTGGATCAAAAATGAGATAAATGTAAGTTGAGCTGATTTTGCAGTTTATACAGTGATGTTATATTGCTGTAGCACCCCCGTTTGACTGATCGGCACCAAATTTGGAGGGCCCTTCTCCAGTAATATCCTACATTATATATTTAAGTTTGATGATGATTGGTTGAGGCAGGCCTGAGATATAGCTGTCTGATTGAAATGGGTGTGGCACCACTATGGTTTGGGTGTGGCTGGTGGCCATACCTCATGGAAAGTTTATGATTTTTTTAATAATTTTATATAGGGACTGTCTCCTGATTTAAATGATACCAGATTTGTGTAGGTTTGGTGAAAATCCTAGGAGGATAAGAAAAAAGTACTGTTTTAAGACTTTTACAAAATAGGCAAAAATGGCAAGAGATATGATGAAGTTCTTTATACGATTAAATTTGTCATGAGCTAGTGGATAGCTTAAGCAACAATTGTCAATTTTATAATTAACAGTTCAGGAGAAATAGGCAGAAATGTGCTGTAGCGCCCCCATATGGCAGATTGACATGTCCTTTACAGGGTGGGCTCAGGGTCACAATACAAATGTATAACCAAAATTTGGTTTGGATTGCTCATTGTTTAGCTGGTCAAATGGCTGCTTGATTTTGATTGGCTAATGGTGGCCAGGATTTTACAACTAATGACTGCCATTTTACTTCTCTGACCTCAGGCTTGTACATAGTACATATCTGCCAAATTTCAATTAGATTGGTTAAGGCATTCAGGAGATATTGGCAGTTATTAGTTGTAGCGCCCCCTATTGACGAAATGTGGGCCGCATTGTATGTTGACCCCATGATAGAGCAGGGAGGTTGGATTGTAAGTTTGGTTCAGGTAGGCTAAGGTATGGAGAAGTTATAGCATTCAGACTGAAATAGGCCAAATTTAGGTGGGATTTGGGCATGGGTAGTGGCCATAAAATAGACAAATGTCAGACTTTCTTGAATCTATTTTGATCAGCTAAGTGGACTGATCGGTTTGACACCTCATTTGTCTGATTTGGTCCAATATTGTAGGACTTGAAGGCAGAAGTCAGTTTCACAAATTATGCAAATTAGCAAAAAATCTAAGTAGGCGGAGCTTCATAGTCCAAATAGCAAGTTGGTAGAGCAAAGCTGTCTGTATCAGCAGAAAAAATAATTTCAATTATAGGACTAATAGGACAGGAGCTATGGATTGAAACGCGTTGGGGGGCGCTAGAGCGCCCCCATCTGGCTGACAGGCCTGGGTCAGAGAATCTGAGTAGCGGGTAGGAATTGACATCATATTACCAATTTTGGTTGGTCTAGCACTTACGGTTTAGGCTGTGCATTCAGTTTTAGGGCGCGAAAAATAATAATAATAATAATAATAAAAGAGAAAAATCCTAAGAAAAACAATAATGGTCCATAAGGACTTCGTCCTTTGGACCCTTAATAAAGATAACTGCAAGCAGTGACAATCGGGTCCAAAGCAAATGGACAGAAGCAATGAAGAGGAATGAAGTGAATGGCATAAGATTAGAAGTTCACTAATTATTGTAAATGAAGTACAGACTGTAATTGATGAGCAATGCATTTAAATAATCAGAAAATAGGAAATGCTACTATGAGATGATAACTAACATTTGAACATTACTGTAGAAATGTTTATCAAGGTACAATAAAGGGAAAAGGGTAGATGAGAAATAGAAGGGATATGTGGTGACTAGTTGTTGGAGAAATATTGCAATTGCTGCAGTGTACATAGGCTGAAGTAACATTGAAGTTTGATAGATTTCTAAAAGTTAAATGGCAGTAATATATGAGATTAAAAATATGGACTTAGATGAAGGGAAAGGTGATTAATATTTAAATGTTTAAATAAACAATAAGGAGATGTCAGCTGCATTAACCAAGGTTGGTCTTAGACATATTATGACGGTGGCTAAATTGGAAATGAAGTACAGACTGTAACGGATGGCCAATGCATTTAAATAGACAGAAAGTAGGAAAATGGTAGATGAGAAAGAACGGACATGTGGTGACTAGTTGTTGGAAAAAATTGAAATTGCTGCAGTGTACATCACTGAAGTTTGATAGATTTCTAAAAGTGAAATGGCTGGAAAATGAAAGCAATTTAATAATATGGACTGAGATGAGGGGAAAGATGATTAATTTTTAATATTTCATGAGAAATAAGCTAATTTCAGCTGCATTATCGAAGGTTGGTCTTAGACATGTTATGACATTGGCTAAATTGGAAATGAAGTACAGACTGTAACTGATGGCCAATGTTTTTAAATAGTCAGAAAAAGTAGAAAATGCTTCTATGATAAGATAATACCTGATATTTTGAACATTGACTTTGATATGTTGATTAAGGTACGATAAACGGAAGAGGGTAGATCAGAAACAGAAGGGACATGTGGTGACTAGCTGTTGGAAGAAATTGCAATTGTTGCACTGTACACAGCCTGAAGTATCTCTGAACTTTGATACATTTCTAAAAGTGAAATGAAATGAAAATGTCAATAATCTTTGAAGGTTTGATGAAAAATAAATTTCAGCTGCATTAACTATTAATACATTTTGACAGTGGCAGAAGCGCCCCCATTTAACCGAATGTCACCAAAGTTAGATGGTCTATTCATAGTCCAGTGCTACAGAAGTGAGTCAAATTTTGTGCGAATTCGATGAAGTATCAATGAGGTTTAGCAGACTTGATGAATTCGGTATGGAAATAGTGAGGCCAGCAGGTGGAGTTAGCGCTACATTTGATAATTGGTAGCATGCAGTCCCTGGTGTGGCAGTTTGACTACTGCCATTAGCAGAAGCAGCCTTAGTACAACAATATAAGATACAATATATAACCATTTGCTGAAGTGCCTCAGCCCAAAAGAATTTGTTTTTTGTGTCAGATGGTCTAAGTAGACGGTAGAAATAGGCACCTGCATACCTAATATTTTAAGTCTAGATCATACAAGTTAAGCTTACTTTATAGTACCTCAGTGAACACATGCTGTCTTGTATATTAAAAAAAACAACTGGCTTATTGCATTTGTAAAGTATTCTAGACATAAGAAGCCCTGAAAGAATTTAATGCCATTAATGAAATACAGGACGAACTACACCTGCTGGCTAATCTATAAAAAAAAATCTAAAAAACTGCAATATAAATAGAGCACCATCTCCACCTACTGGCCAATTTAATACAAAAAAGCGAAAAATCTGCAATATATACTGCCTGGCTTATAAATAAAATCTGATAATTTTCTATGAGTCAAATAGCAGAAAAATGAAAGGAGCTTAAAAATATGGACTGAGGTGAAGGGAAAGTTAATTCCTTGAAAGTATTATGAAGGATATTTCAGCTGAATTACCCAAGGTAGTGAATCAAATTTTGTAAGGATCGGATGAAGCATGCCTGAGATTTAGCTGTTTGAATGAAATGGGAATGGAAATGGTGTGGCCAGCAGGTGGAGTCAGCGCTCCATTTTAGAAATGATATTAAATGCTTTCTGACCTTCTCATTTGTAAATGAAGTCTGATAATGTTGTATAAGGCAAATTGGTGAAAAATGAAAGGAAATTAAAAATATGGACTCAGCTGAAGGGAAAGGTAACAATTATTTGAAGGTTTCATGAGGAATAAGGACATTTCAGCTGAATCTGCTAAGGTGGGTCTTACACATATATGGACAGTGGCTGTCACGCCCCCATTTGACCGATCAGCACCAAATTTGGACGGTCTGTCTGAGGTGCAGTGGTACATTAGTGGGTCAAATTTGGTGATGATCAGATGAAGTATTCCTCTGATTTAGCTGTTTGATTGAAATGATCATGGAAATGCTGTAGGTTCAGTGTGGCTGGTGGCTATACTGTACAGGCAAGTGAAGTTATCTTTATAAATTATACATATGGGCAGTGTCCTGATTTTTATACTACCAGATTGACCTACTTAGGATGGACATTGCAGTAGTTACAGTAATATGTTATTTATTAAGTTTTTAAATATGACAAGGGAATGCAAATGACTATCATGGGACATTGCATATTTCTTGATTTGACATGACTCACAGAACTTGCAGGGCAAAAGATTTTAACCAGTAATATGTCACTGGATCAAAAATGAGATAAATGTAAGTTGAGCTGATTTTGCAGTTTATACAGTGATGTTATATTGCTGTAGCACCCCCGTTTGACTGATCGGCACCAAATTTGGAGGGCCCTTCTCCAGTAATATCCTACATTATATATTTAAGTTTGATGATGATTGGTTGAGGCAGGCCTGAGATATAGCTGTCTGATTGAAATGGGTGTGGCACCACTATGGTTTGGGTGTGGCTGGTGGCCATACCTCATGGAAAGTTTATGATTTTTTTAATAATTTTATATAGGGACTGTCTCCTGATTTAAATGATACCAGATTTGTGTAGGTTTGGTGAAAATCCTAGGAGGATAAGAAAAAAGTACTGTTTTAAGACTTTTACAAAATAGGCAAAAATGGCAAGAGATATGATGAAGTTCTTTATACGATTAAATTTGTCATGAGCTAGTGGATAGCTTAAGCAACAATTGTCAATTTTATAATTAACAGTTCAGGAGAAATAGGCAGAAATGTGCTGTAGCGCCCCCATATGGCAGATTGACATGTCCTTTACAGGGTGGGCTCAGGGTCACAATACAAATGTATAACCAAAATTTGGTTTGGATTGCTCATTGTTTAGCTGGTCAAATGGCTGCTTGATTTTGATTGGCTAATGGTGGCCAGGATTTTACAACTAATGACTGCCATTTTACTTCTCTGACCTCAGGCTTGTACATAGTACATATCTGCCAAATTTCAATTAGATTGGTTAAGGCATTCAGGAGATATTGGCAGTTATTAGTTGTAGCGCCCCCTATTGACGAAATGTGGGCCGCATTGTATGTTGACCCCATGATAGAGCAGGGAGGTTGGATTGTAAGTTTGGTTCAGGTAGGCTAAGGTATGGAGAAGTTATAGCATTCAGACTGAAATAGGCCAAATTTAGGTGGGATTTGGGCATGGGTAGTGGCCATAAAATAGACAAATGTCAGACTTTCTTGAATCTATTTTAATCAGCTAAGTGGACTGATCGGTTTGACACCTCATTTGTCTGATTTGGTCCAATATTGTAGGACTTGAAGGCAGAAGTCAGTTTCACAAATTATGCAAATTAGCAAAAAATCTAAGTAGGCGGAGCTTCATAGTCCAAATAGCAAGTTGGTAGAGCAAAGCTGTCTGTATCAGCAGAAAAAATAATTTCAATTATAGGACTAATAGGACAGGAGCTATGGATTGAAACGCGTTGGGGGGCGCTAGAGCGCCCCCATCTGGCTGACAGGCCTGGGTCAGAGAATCTGAGTAGCGGGTAGGAATTGACATCATATTACCAATTTTGGTTGGTCTAGCACTTACGGTTTAGGCTGTGCATTCAGTTTTAGGGCGCGAAAAATAATAATAATAATAATAATAAAAGAGAAAAATCCTAAGAAAAACAATAATGGTCCATAAGGACTTCGTCCTTTGGACCCTTAATAACAAGCAGTTACGAAAGGGTCCAAAGCGTAGGACGATCGGACTGGTAGGACAGTAGAGGAATAACGGCAGAGAACCGGCGGCCAGGGTAGTAGAAAGTCAGACAAAATTAGACTGCCATAACAGGATGAAGATTTAGCGTAGCTCTAATGCGACAGGAGATGTAGGGCAAACCGTAGAGGAGGGTACTAACAAGTCAGACAGAACAACAGGTCAGCAGATGTCAGACAGAACAGAACTTGTTTTGGTCAGATGGTTTTAGTAGAAGGTAGAAATCAGGATGCAGATTGTTTAGTATCGGTCTAACAGGTCAGGAAATGTAGGACATAATGTAGAACCCTGTGGTGTAGTGCCTGAACCTGATTTAATGCATTGTTTTGGTCAGATGGTCTGAGTAGTAAGTAGAAATCATGATATAGATTAGTTAATATCGGCCTAACAGGTCAGCAAATGTAGGACAGAATGTAGAACCCTGTGGTGGAGTGCCTTAGCCTGACTGAATGCATGGTTTGGGTCAGATGGCCTGACTAGTTGGTAGATTTAGGCACCTTCATACCTGGTCTGGTAAGTCTAGATATTACACAGTTGCTTATTTATACTGCCTGTGTAAACATAGGCTGTGTTGCATATTCTTAACAAAGTGCTGAGTTGCGGCAGTGTGACATGTAACAGCAGTAATATCATGCTGTATCATATTGTAGGTTGTACATTTAGACAGGAGAAAGGCTAAAAGTATTGAAGGCATTATTGAAATGGAGCGCTGACTCCACCTGCTGGCCAATTTATTATAAAATTGTAATTGCTGCAGTGTACACAGCCTGAAGAAAGATTAAAGTTTGAAAGATTTGTAAAAGTCAAATGGCAGGAAAATATAAGCAGATTAAAAATATGGACTTAGATGAAGGGAAAGGTGATTAATATTTTAATTTTTAAATAAACAATAAGCAGATTTCAGCTGCATTAACCAAGGTTGGTCTTAGACATATTAGAACAGCGGCTGTAGCACCCCAATTTGACCGATTGCCACCAAACTTGGAAGGTCTGTCTGTAGTACAGTGACACAGAAGCGAGTCAAATTTTGTAAGGATTTGATGAAGCATGCCAGAGATATAGCTGTTTGATTGAAATGGGTATGGAAATGGTGTGGCCAGCAGGTGGAGTCAGCGCTCCATTTTAGAAATTCCATTTAATACTTTCAGGCCTTCTTATGTGTAAATTAAGTCTGATAATGTTCTATGAGGCAAATCGGTGAAAAATGAAAGTAAATAAAAAACATGGACTCAGGTGAAGGGAAAGGTAACAATTTTTTCAAGGTTTTATGAGAAATAAGGACATTTCAGCTGAATTTGCTAAGGTGGGTCTTAGACATATATGGACAGTGGCTGTAGCGCCCCCGTTTGACCGATTGGCACCAAAATTGGAGGGTCTGTCTGAGGTCCCTTACTACATTAGGCCGTCAAATTTGATGAGGATTGGCTGAAGCATGGCTGAGATTTAGATGGTTGATTGAAATGAGCATGGATATGGTGCAGGTTTGTTGTAGCTGGTGGCCATAGCATACAGGTCAAGATATTTTTATGAATTATCCATAAGGGCAATGTCCTGATTGATGTACTACCAGAATGACCTACTTGGGCTGGACATTGTAGAAGTTACAGTAATATGTTATTTATTAAGTTTTTAAACATCACAAGTGAATGAAAATGACTATCATTCGGCATTGCATATGTATTGATTTGGCATGACTCATAGAACTGGCAGTACAAAATATTTTAACCAGTAATATGTCACTATAACAGAAATGAGATAAATGTAAGTTGAACTGATTTTCAAGGTTTATACAGACATGTTAAATTGTTGTAATGCCCCCGTTTGACCGATCGGCACCAAAATTGGAGGGTCTGTCTGAGGTCCCTTACTACATTAGGCCATCAAATTTGATGAGGATTGGCTGAAGCACGGCTGAGATTTAGATGGTTGATTGAAATGAGCATGGAAATGGTGCAGGTTGGATGTAGCTGGTGGCCGTAGCATACAGGTAGGTCAAGTAGCCACCGAAACTGGGTTTGAACCGGCAACTCTCTGATCACAAGCACGCAGGCTTAGCCCACTGTGCCACATGCTGCATTTGGTAAGATGGGGGAAATCGGTAGACTGCTTCCTACCTGACCTGGTAACTCATTTTAGCTGAATTAGCATAGGTTGGTCTTAGACATATATAAACAGTGGCCGTAGCGCTCCCGTCAGACCGATTGACATGAAATTTGGAACGTGTCTCTGTGGTACAGCCCTACATCAGAGAGAGAAATTTGGTAATGATTAGCCGAAGCATGCCTGAGATATAGCTGTCTGATTGAAATAGGCGAGGCACCAGCACAGTCAGGGTGTCCCTGGTGGCCATACCTTACCGAAAGTTTATGTTTTTTCTCTAAGTCTTTAAAAGGACTTTCTCCTGATTAGAATGACAACAGACTTATGTAGATTGGCCGAAAATCATAGGAGGATAATGAAAAAGCCTGTTTTTAGAAAAATACAAAATTGTGCAATAATGCGAAGATGCATATAATAGCTCTATATGTTGTTTGATTTGGCATGACATAGTGGATTAGAATGGCAAAAAATTTCAACTGTAGGCATGACAGTTCTGAAGATATAGGCAGAAATGTAAATTAGGGCACTGTAGTGCCCCCATGTGGCCGAGTGAGGTGTCCTTTGCATGGTGGGCTGCGGGTCGGAGGACAAATATAGCACCAAAATTTGGTCTAGATTGGTCATTGATAAGCCTGTCAAATGGCTGCTTGATTTTGATTGGCTGATGGCGGCCACTCTTTAAGGAATAATGACTGCCATTGTATGTGGCTGATGTAAGGCTGGGCCCTAGAACATATCTGCCAAATTTCAGTAAGATTGGCAAAGGCAGTCAGGAGATATTGCCAGTTTTTAATTGTAGCGCCCCCTATGGGCGAAATGCGGCCCGCCTCGGACCGTGTCCCCAGAATGGTGTAGGGAGGTAGCATTTCAAATTTGGTCAAGGTAGGCCAAGGCACGTCCAAGTTACAGCCGTCAGACCAAAATGGGCCAAATTTGGACATTGTTAGGGCGTGGCTAATGGCCGTAGGATATAAAAATGTCTGAATTTTCTTAATGATTCTTGATCAGCTGAGAATTCTGATTCGTCTGACACCTCATTTGTCTGATTTGGTAGGACAAGCCAGGACTTGAAGGAAAAAGTAGGATTTGCAAATTATGCAAATTAGCAAAAAATCTAAGTAGGCGGAGCTTCATGGTCCCATTGACTTTTTGGTAGGGCATGGCTGTCTGTATCAGGAGAAAAAAGAATTTCGAAGGTAGGACAAACTGGACAGGAGATATCGTCCAAAACGTGTTGGGGGGCGCTACGGCGCCCCCCTCTGGCTGAGTCGGACGCGTCGGACACGCTGAGTAGTGGGTAGGAATTCCAATCATCCTACCAAATTTGGTAGGCCTAGGACTTACGGTTTAGGCTGGGCATTCAGTTTTAGGGCAGAAAAATAATAATAATAAAGATAACTGCAAGCAGTGACAATCGGGTCCAAAGCTAATGGAAAGAAGCAATGAAGAGGAAAGAAGTGAATGGCATAAAATTAGAAGTTCACTAATTATTTGTAAATGAAGTACAGACTGTAATTGATGAGCAATGCATTTAAATAGTCAGAAAATATGAAATGCTACTATGAGATGATAGCTAACATTTAAACATTATTGTGGAAGTGTTTATCAAGGTATGATAAAGGAAAATGGTAGATGAGAAACGGAAGGGAAATGTGGTGACTAGCTGTTGGAGAAAGATTGCAATTGCTGCAGTGTACACAGGCTGAAGTAACATTGAAGTTTGATAGATTTCTAAAAGTCAAACGGCAGGAATTTATAAGCAGATTAAAAATATGGACTTTGAAGAAGGGAAAGGTGAATAATATTTAAATGTTTATATATACAATAAGAAGATGTCAGCTGCATTAACCAAGGTTGGTCTTAGACATATTAAGACAGTGGCTAAATTGGAAATGAAGTACGGACTGTAACTGATGGCCAATGCATTTAAATAGTCAGAAAGTAGGAAATGCTTCTATGATAAGATAATACCTGACATTTTGAACATTGACTTTGATATGTTGATTAAGGTACGATAAAGGGAATATGGTAGATGAGAAACAGATGGGACATGTGGTGACTAGCTGTTGGAAGAAATTGCAATTGTTGCACTGTACACAGCCTGAAGTATCTCTGAACTTTGATACATTTCTAAAAGTGAAATGAAATGAAAATGTCAATAATCTTTGAAGGTTTGATGAAAAATAAAGAAATTTCAGCTGCATTAACTATGAGTATATTTTGACAGTGGCAGAAGCGCCCCCGTTTAACCGAATGTCACCAAAGTTAGATGGTCTATTCATAGTCCAGTGCTAAAGAAGTGAGTCAAATTTTGTGAGAATTCGATGAAGTATGAATGAGGTTTAGCAGACTTAATGAATACGGTATGGAAATAGTGAGGCCAGCAGGTGGAGTTAGCGCTACATTTGATAATTGGTAGTATGCAGTCCCTGGTGTGGCAGTTTGACTACTGCCATTAGCAGAAGTAGCCTTAGTACAACAATATAAGATACAATATGTAACCATTTGCTGAAGTGCCTCAGCCCAAAAGAATTTGTTTTTTGTGTCAGATGGTCTAAGTAGACGGTAGAAATAGGCACCTGCATAACTAATATTTTAAGTCTAGATCATACAAGTTAAGCTTACTTTACAGTACCTCAGTGAACACATGCCGTCTTGTATATTAAAAAAAACAACAGTGGCTTACTGCATTTGTAAAGTATTCTTCTAGACATGAGAAGCCCTGAAAGAATTTAATGCCATTAATGAAATACAGGACGAACTCCACCTGCTGGCTAATGTATAAAAAAAAATCCAAAAAACTGCAATATAAATAGAGCACCATCTCCACCTACTGGCCAATTTAATACAAAAAAGTGAAAAATCTGCAAATATACTGCCTGGCTTATAAATAAAATCTGATAATTTTCTATGTCAAATAGCAGAAAAATGAAAGGAGCTTAAAAATATGGACTGAGGTGAAGGGAAAGTTAATTCCTTGAAAGTATTATGAAGGATATTTCAGCTGAATTAGCCAAGGTAGTTATTAGACATACTAGGACAGTGGTTGTATGGCTCCCATTTGACTGATCGCCACCAAACTTGGAAGATCTGTCTGTAGTCCAGTCAGACAGAAGTGAGTCAAATTTTGTAAGGATTGGATGAAGCATGCCTGAGATTTAGCTGTTTGAATGAAATGGGAATGGAAATGGTGTGGCCAGCAGGTGGAGTCAGCGCTCCATTTTAGAAATGATATTAAATGCTTTCTGACCTTCTCATTTGTAAATGAAGTCTGATAATGTTGTATAAGGCAAATTGGTGAAAAATGAAAGGAAATTAAAAATATGGACTCAGCTGAAGGGAAAGGTAACAATTATTTGAAGGTTTCATGAGGAATAAGGACATTTCAGCTGAATCTGCTAAGGTGGGTCTTACACATATATGGACAGTGGCTGTCACGCCCCCATTTGACCGATCAGCACCAAATTTGGACGGTCTGTCTGAGGTGCAGTGGTACATTAGTGGGTCAAATTTGGTGATGATCAGATGAAGTATTCCTCTGATTTAGCTGTTTGATTGAAATGATCATGGAAATGCTGTAGGTTCAGTGTGGCTGGTGGCTATACTGTACAGGCAAGTGAAGTTATCTTTATAAATTATACATATGGGCAGTGTCCTGATTTTTATACTACCAGATTGACCTACTTAGGATGGACATTGCAGTAGTTACAGTAATATGTTATTTATTAAGTTTTTAAATATGACAAGGGAATGCAAATGACTATCATGGGACATTGCATATTTCTTGATTTGACATGACTCACAGAACTTGCAGGGCAAAAGATTTTAACCAGTAATATGTCACTGGATCAAAAATGAGATAAATGTAAGTTGAGCTGATTTTGCAGTTTATACAGTGATGTTATATTGCTGTAGCACCCCCGTTTGACTGATCGGCACCAAATTTGGAGGGCCCTTCTCCAGTAATATCCTACATTATATATTTAAGTTTGATGATGATTGGTTGAGGCAGGCCTGAGATATAGCTGTCTGATTGAAATGGGTGTGGCACCACTATGGTTTGGGTGTGGCTGGTGGCCATACCTCATGGAAAGTTTATGATTTTTTTAATAATTTTATATAGGGACTGTCTCCTGATTTAAATGATACCAGATTTGTGTAGGTTTGGTGAAAATCCTAGGAGGATAAGAAAAAAGTACTGTTTTAAGACTTTTACAAAATAGGCAAAAATGGCAAGAGATATGATGAAGTTCTTTATACGATTAAATTTGTCATGAGCTAGTGGATAGCTTAAGCAACAATTGTCAATTTTATAATTAACAGTTCAGGAGAAATAGGCAGAAATGTGCTGTAGCGCCCCCATATGGCAGATTGACATGTCCTTTACAGGGTGGGCTCAGGGTCACAATACAAATGTATAACCAAAATTTGGTTTGGATTGCTCATTGTTTAGCTGGTCAAATGGCTGCTTGATTTTGATTGGCTAATGGTGGCCAGGATTTTACAACTAATGACTGCCATTTTACTTCTCTGACCTCAGGCTTGTACATAGTACATATCTGCCAAATTTCAATTAGATTGGTTAAGGCATTCAGGAGATATTGGCAGTTATTAGTTGTAGCGCCCCCTATTGACGAAATGTGGGCCGCATTGTATGTTGACCCCATGATAGAGCAGGGAGGTTGGATTGTAAGTTTGGTTCAGGTAGGCTAAGGTATGGAGAAGTTATAGCATTCAGACTGAAATAGGCCAAATTTAGGTGGGATTTGGGCATGGGTAGTGGCCATAAAATAGACAAATGTCAGACTTTCTTGAATCTATTTTGATCAGCTAAGTGGACTGATCGGTTTGACACCTCATTTGTCTGATTTGGTCCAATATTGTAGGACTTGAAGGCAGAAGTCAGTTTCACAAATTATGCAAATTAGCAAAAAATCTAAGTAGGCGGAGCTTCATAGTCCAAATAGCAAGTTGGTAGAGCAAAGCTGTCTGTATCAGCAGAAAAAATAATTTCAATTATAGGACTAATAGGACAGGAGCTATAGATTGAAACGCGTTGGGGGGCGCTAGAGCGCCCCCATCTGGCTGACAGGCCTGGGTCAGAGAATCTGAGTAGCGGCTAGGAATTGACATCATATTACCAATTTTGGTTGGTCTAGCACTTACGGTTTAGGCTGTGCATTCAGTTTTAGGGCGCGAAAAATAATAATAAAGATAACTGCAAGCAGTGACAATCGGGTCCAAAGCAAATGGACAGAAGCAATGAAGAGGAATGAAGTGAATGGCATAAGATTAGAAGTTCACTAATTATTGTAAATGAAGTACAGACTGTAATTGATGAGCAATGCATTTAAATAATCAGAAAATAGGAAATGCTACTATGAGATGATAACTAACATTTGAACATTACTGTAGAAATGTTTATCAAGGTACAATAAAGGGAAAAGGGTAGATGAGAAATAGAAGGGATATGTGGTGACTAGTTGTTGGAGAAATATTGCAATTGCTGCAGTGTACATAGGCTGAAGTAACATTGAAGTTTGATAGATTTCTAAAAGTTAAATGGCAGTAATATATGAGATTAAAAATATGGACTTAGATGAAGGGAAAGGTGATTAATATTTAAATGTTTAAATAAACAATAAGGAGATGTCAGCTGCATTAACCAAGGTTGGTCTTAGACATATTATGACGGTGGCTAAATTGGAAATGAAGTACAGACTGTAACGGATGGCCAATGCATTTAAATAGACAGAAAGTAGGAAAATGGTAGATGAGAAAGAACGGACATGTGGTGACTAGTTGTTGGAAAAAATTGAAATTGCTGCAGTGTACATCACTGAAGTTTGATAGATTTCTAAAAGTGAAATGGCTGGAAAATGAAAGCAATTTAAAAATATGGACTGAGATGAGGGGAAAGATGATTAATTTTTAATATTTCATGAGAAATAAGCTAATTTCAGCTGCATTATCGAAGGTTGGTCTTAGACATGTTATGACATTGGCTAAATTGGAAATGAAGTACAGACTGTAACTGATGGCCAATGTTTTTAAATAGTCAGAAAAAGTAGAAAATGCTTCTATGATAAGATAATACCTGATATTTTGAACATTGACTTTGATATGTTGATTAAGGTACGATAAACGGAAGAGGGTAGATCAGAAACAGAAGGGACATGTGGTGACTAGCTGTTGGAAGAAATTGCAATTGTTGCACTGTACACAGCCTGAAGTATCTCTGAACTTTGATACATTTCTAAAAGTGAAATGAAATGAAAATGTCAATAATCTTTGAAGGTTTGATGAAAAATAAATTTCAGCTGCATTAACTATTAATACATTTTGACAGTGGCAGAAGCGCCCCCATTTAACCGAATGTCACCAAAGTTAGATGGTCTATTCATAGTCCAGTGCTACAGAAGTGAGTCAAATTTTGTGCGAATTCGATGAAGTATCAATGAGGTTTAGCAGACTTGATGAATTCGGTATGGAAATAGTGAGGCCAGCAGGTGGAGTTAGCGCTACATTTGATAATTGGTAGCATGCAGTCCCTGGTGTGGCAGTTTGACTACTGCCATTAGCAGAAGCAGCCTTAGTACAACAATATAAGATACAATATATAACCATTTGCTGAAGTGCCTCAGCCCAAAAGAATTTGTTTTTTGTGTCAGATGGTCTAAGTAGACGGTAGAAATAGGCACCTGCATACCTAATATTTTAAGTCTAGATCATACAAGTTAAGCTTACTTTATAGTACCTCAGTGAACACATGCTGTCTTGTATATTAAAAAAAACAACTGGCTTATTGCATTTGTAAAGTATTCTAGACATAAGAAGCCCTGAAAGAATTTAATGCCATTAATGAAATACAGGACGAACTACACCTGCTGGCTAATCTATAAAAAAAAATCTAAAAAACTGCAATATAAATAGAGCACCATCTCCACCTACTGGCCAATTTAATACAAAAAAGCGAAAAATCTGCAATATATACTGCCTGGCTTATAAATAAAATCTGATAATTTTCTATGAGTCAAATAGCAGAAAAATGAAAGGAGCTTAAAAATATGGACTGAGGTGAAGGGAAAGTTAATTCCTTGAAAGTATTATGAAGGATATTTCAGCTGAATTACCCAAGGTAGTGAATCAAATTTTGTAAGGATCGGATGAAGCATGCCTGAGATTTAGCTGTTTGAATGAAATGGGAATGGAAATGGTGTGGCCAGCAGGTGGAGTCAGCGCTCCATTTTAGAAATGATATTAAATGCTTTCTGACCTTCTCATTTGTAAATGAAGTCTGATAATGTTGTATAAGGCAAATTGGTGAAAAATGAAAGGAAATTAAAAATATGGACTCAGCTGAAGGGAAAGGTAACAATTATTTGAAGGTTTCATGAGGAATAAGGACATTTCAGCTGAATCTGCTAAGGTGGGTCTTACACATATATGGACAGTGGCTGTCACGCCCCCATTTGACCGATCAGCACCAAATTTGGACGGTCTGTCTGAGGTGCAGTGGTACATTAGTGGGTCAAATTTGGTGATGATCAGATGAAGTATTCCTCTGATTTAGCTGTTTGATTGAAATGATCATGGAAATGCTGTAGGTTCAGTGTGGCTGGTGGCTATACTGTACAGGCAAGTGAAGTTATCTTTATAAATTATACATATGGGCAGTGTCCTGATTTTTATACTACCAGATTGACCTACTTAGGATGGACATTGCAGTAGTTACAGTAATATGTTATTTATTAAGTTTTTAAATATGACAAGGGAATGCAAATGACTATCATGGGACATTGCATATTTCTTGATTTGACATGACTCACAGAACTTGCAGGGCAAAAGATTTTAACCAGTAATATGTCACTGGATCAAAAATGAGATAAATGTAAGTTGAGCTGATTTTGCAGTTTATACAGTGATGTTATATTGCTGTAGCACCCCCGTTTGACTGATCGGCACCAAATTTGGAGGGCCCTTCTCCAGTAATATCCTACATTATATATTTAAGTTTGATGATGATTGGTTGAGGCAGGCCTGAGATATAGCTGTCTGATTGAAATGGGTGTGGCACCACTATGGTTTGGGTGTGGCTGGTGGCCATACCTCATGGAAAGTTTATGATTTTTTTAATAATTTTATATAGGGACTGTCTCCTGATTTAAATGATACCAGATTTGTGTAGGTTTGGTGAAAATCCTAGGAGGATAAGAAAAAAGTACTGTTTTAAGACTTTTACAAAATAGGCAAAAATGGCAAGAGATATGATGAAGTTCTTTATACGATTAAATTTGTCATGAGCTAGTGGATAGCTTAAGCAACAATTGTCAATTTTATAATTAACAGTTCAGGAGAAATAGGCAGAAATGTGCTGTAGCGCCCCCATATGGCAGATTGACATGTCCTTTACAGGGTGGGCTCAGGGTCACAATACAAATGTATAACCAAAATTTGGTTTGGATTGCTCATTGTTTAGCTGGTCAAATGGCTGCTTGATTTTGATTGGCTAATGGTGGCCAGGATTTTACAACTAATGACTGCCATTTTACTTCTCTGACCTCAGGCTTGTACATAGTACATATCTGCCAAATTTCAATTAGATTGGTTAAGGCATTCAGGAGATATTGGCAGTTATTAGTTGTAGCGCCCCCTATTGACGAAATGTGGGCCGCATTGTATGTTGACCCCATGATAGAGCAGGGAGGTTGGATTGTAAGTTTGGTTCAGGTAGGCTAAGGTATGGAGAAGTTATAGCATTCAGACTGAAATAGGCCAAATTTAGGTGGGATTTGGGCATGGGTAGTGGCCATAAAATAGACAAATGTCAGACTTTCTTGAATCTATTTTGATCAGCTAAGTGGACTGATCGGTTTGACACCTCATTTGTCTGATTTGGTCCAATATTGTAGGACTTGAAGGCAGAAGTCAGTTTCACAAATTATGCAAATTAGCAAAAAATCTAAGTAGGCGGAGCTTCATAGTCCAAATAGCAAGTTGGTAGAGCAAAGCTGTCTGTATCAGCAGAAAAAATAATTTCAATTATAGGACTAATAGGACAGGAGCTATGGATTGAAACGCGTTGGGGGGCGCTAGAGCGCCCCCATCTGGCTGACAGGCCTGGGTCAGAGAATCTGAGTAGCGGGTAGGAATTGACATCATATTACCAATTTTGGTTGGTCTAGCACTTACGGTTTAGGCTGTGCATTCAGTTTTAGGGCGCGAAAAATAATAATAATAATAATAATAAAAGAGAAAAATCCTAAGAAAAACAATAATGGTCCATAAGGACTTCGTCCTTTGGACCCTTAAAAATAATCAGAAAATAGGAAATGCTACTATGAGATGATAACTAACATTTGAACATTACTGTAGAAATGTTTATCAAGGTACAATAAAGGGAAAAGGGTAGATGAGAAATAGAAGGGATATGTGGTGACTAGTTGTTGGAGAAATATTGCAATTGCTGCAGTGTACATAGGCTGAAGTAACATTGAAGTTTGATAGATTTCTAAAAGTTAAATGGCAGTAATATATGAGATTAAAAATATGGACTTAGATGAAGGGAAAGGTGATTAATATTTAAATGTTTAAATAAACAATAAGGAGATGTCAGCTGCATTAACCAAGGTTGGTCTTAGACATATTATGACGGTGGCTAAATTGGAAATGAAGTACAGACTGTAACGGATGGCCAATGCATTTAAATAGACAGAAAGTAGGAAAATGGTAGATGAGAAAGAACGGACATGTGGTGACTAGTTGTTGGAAAAAATTGAAATTGCTGCAGTGTACATCACTGAAGTTTGATAGATTTCTAAAAGTGAAATGGCTGGAAAATGAAAGCAATTTAATAATATGGACTGAGATGAGGGGAAAGATGATTAATTTTTAATATTTCATGAGAAATAAGCTAATTTCAGCTGCATTATCGAAGGTTGGTCTTAGACATGTTATGACATTGGCTAAATTGGAAATGAAGTACAGACTGTAACTGATGGCCAATGTTTTTAAATAGTCAGAAAAAGTAGAAAATGCTTCTATGATAAGATAATACCTGATATTTTGAACATTGACTTTGATATGTTGATTAAGGTACGATAAACGGAAGAGGGTAGATCAGAAACAGAAGGGACATGTGGTGACTAGCTGTTGGAAGAAATTGCAATTGTTGCACTGTACACAGCCTGAAGTATCTCTGAACTTTGATACATTTCTAAAAGTGAAATGAAATGAAAATGTCAATAATCTTTGAAGGTTTGATGAAAAATAAATTTCAGCTGCATTAACTATTAATACATTTTGACAGTGGCAGAAGCGCCCCCATTTAACCGAATGTCACCAAAGTTAGATGGTCTATTCATAGTCCAGTGCTACAGAAGTGAGTCAAATTTTGTGCGAATTCGATGAAGTATCAATGAGGTTTAGCAGACTTGATGAATTCGGTATGGAAATAGTGAGGCCAGCAGGTGGAGTTAGCGCTACATTTGATAATTGGTAGCATGCAGTCCCTGGTGTGGCAGTTTGACTACTGCCATTAGCAGAAGCAGCCTTAGTACAACAATATAAGATACAATATATAACCATTTGCTGAAGTGCCTCAGCCCAAAAGAATTTGTTTTTTGTGTCAGATGGTCTAAGTAGACGGTAGAAATAGGCACCTGCATACCTAATATTTTAAGTCTAGATCATACAAGTTAAGCTTACTTTATAGTACCTCAGTGAACACATGCTGTCTTGTATATTAAAAAAAACAACTGGCTTATTGCATTTGTAAAGTATTCTAGACATAAGAAGCCCTGAAAGAATTTAATGCCATTAATGAAATACAGGACGAACTACACCTGCTGGCTAATCTATAAAAAAAAATCTAAAAAACTGCAATATAAATAGAGCACCATCTCCACCTACTGGCCAATTTAATACAAAAAAGCGAAAAATCTGCAATATATACTGCCTGGCTTATAAATAAAATCTGATAATTTTCTATGAGTCAAATAGCAGAAAAATGAAAGGAGCTTAAAAATATGGACTGAGGTGAAGGGAAAGTTAATTCCTTGAAAGTATTATGAAGGATATTTCAGCTGAATTACCCAAGGTAGTGAATCAAATTTTGTAAGGATCGGATGAAGCATGCCTGAGATTTAGCTGTTTGAATGAAATGGGAATGGAAATGGTGTGGCCAGCAGGTGGAGTCAGCGCTCCATTTTAGAAATGATATTAAATGCTTTCTGACCTTCTCATTTGTAAATGAAGTCTGATAATGTTGTATAAGGCAAATTGGTGAAAAATGAAAGGAAATTAAAAATATGGACTCAGCTGAAGGGAAAGGTAACAATTATTTGAAGGTTTCATGAGGAATAAGGACATTTCAGCTGAATCTGCTAAGGTGGGTCTTACACATATATGGACAGTGGCTGTCACGCCCCCATTTGACCGATCAGCACCAAATTTGGACGGTCTGTCTGAGGTGCAGTGGTACATTAGTGGGTCAAATTTGGTGATGATCAGATGAAGTATTCCTCTGATTTAGCTGTTTGATTGAAATGATCATGGAAATGCTGTAGGTTCAGTGTGGCTGGTGGCTATACTGTACAGGCAAGTGAAGTTATCTTTATAAATTATACATATGGGCAGTGTCCTGATTTTTATACTACCAGATTGACCTACTTAGGATGGACATTGCAGTAGTTACAGTAATATGTTATTTATTAAGTTTTTAAATATGACAAGGGAATGCAAATGACTATCATGGGACATTGCATATTTCTTGATTTGACATGACTCACAGAACTTGCAGGGCAAAAGATTTTAACCAGTAATATGTCACTGGATCAAAAATGAGATAAATGTAAGTTGAGCTGATTTTGCAGTTTATACAGTGATGTTATATTGCTGTAGCACCCCCGTTTGACTGATCGGCACCAAATTTGGAGGGCCCTTCTCCAGTAATATCCTACATTATATATTTAAGTTTGATGATGATTGGTTGAGGCAGGCCTGAGATATAGCTGTCTGATTGAAATGGGTGTGGCACCACTATGGTTTGGGTGTGGCTGGTGGCCATACCTCATGGAAAGTTTATGATTTTTTTAATAATTTTATATAGGGACTGTCTCCTGATTTAAATGATACCAGATTTGTGTAGGTTTGGTGAAAATCCTAGGAGGATAAGAAAAAAGTACTGTTTTAAGACTTTTACAAAATAGGCAAAAATGGCAAGAGATATGATGAAGTTCTTTATACGATTAAATTTGTCATGAGCTAGTGGATAGCTTAAGCAACAATTGTCAATTTTATAATTAACAGTTCAGGAGAAATAGGCAGAAATGTGCTGTAGCGCCCCCATATGGCAGATTGACATGTCCTTTACAGGGTGGGCTCAGGGTCACAATACAAATGTATAACCAAAATTTGGTTTGGATTGCTCATTGTTTAGCTGGTCAAATGGCTGCTTGATTTTGATTGGCTAATGGTGGCCAGGATTTTACAACTAATGACTGCCATTTTACTTCTCTGACCTCAGGCTTGTACATAGTACATATCTGCCAAATTTCAATTAGATTGGTTAAGGCATTCAGGAGATATTGGCAGTTATTAGTTGTAGCGCCCCCTATTGACGAAATGTGGGCCGCATTGTATGTTGACCCCATGATAGAGCAGGGAGGTTGGATTGTAAGTTTGGTTCAGGTAGGCTAAGGTATGGAGAAGTTATAGCATTCAGACTGAAATAGGCCAAATTTAGGTGGGATTTGGGCATGGGTAGTGGCCATAAAATAGACAAATGTCAGACTTTCTTGAATCTATTTTGATCAGCTAAGTGGACTGATCGGTTTGACACCTCATTTGTCTGATTTGGTCCAATATTGTAGGACTTGAAGGCAGAAGTCAGTTTCACAAATTATGCAAATTAGCAAAAAATCTAAGTAGGCGGAGCTTCATAGTCCAAATAGCAAGTTGGTAGAGCAAAGCTGTCTGTATCAGCAGAAAAAATAATTTCAATTATAGGACTAATAGGACAGGAGCTATGGATTGAAACGCGTTGGGGGGCGCTAGAGCGCCCCCATCTGGCTGACAGGCCTGGGTCAGAGAATCTGAGTAGCGGGTAGGAATTGACATCATATTACCAATTTTGGTTGGTCTAGCACTTACGGTTTAGGCTGTGCATTCAGTTTTAGGGCGCGAAAAATAATAATAATAAAGATAACTGCAAGCAGTGACAATCGGGTCCAAAGCAAATGGGCAGAAGCAATGAATAGTAATGAAGTGAATGGCATAAAATTAGAAGTTCACTAATTATTGTAAATGAAGTACAGACTGTAATTGATTAGCAATGCATTTAAATTGGCAGAAAATAGGAAATGCTTCTATGAGATGATACCTAACATTTAAACATTACCATGGAAATGTTTATCAAGGTACGATGAAGGGAAAATGGTAGATGAGAAACCGAAGGGAAATGTGGTGACTAGCTGTTTGAGAAATATTGCAATTGCTGCAGTGTACACAGGATGAAGTAATATTGAAGTTTGATAGATTTCTAAAAGTGAAATGGCAGTAATATATAAGCAGATAAATAATATGGACTTAGATGAAGGGAAAGGTGATTCATATTTAAATGTTTAAATAAACAATAAGGAGATGTCAGCTGCATTAACCAAGGTTGTTAGACATATTACGACAGTGGCTAAATTGTAAATGAAGTATAGACTGTAACTGATGGCCAATGCATAGAAATCGTCAGAAATAAGGAACATGGTAGATGAGAAAGAACGGACATGTGGTGACCAGCTTTTGGGAAAAATTGAAATTGCTGTAGTGTACATCACTGAAGTTTGATAGATTTCTAAAAGTCAAATGGCAGGAAAATGAAAGTAATTTTATAATATTGACTGAGATGAAGGGAAAGTTGATTAATATTTAAATATTTGATGACAGATAAATAATTTTCAGCTGCATTAACTAAGGTTGATCTTAGACATATTATGACAGTAGCTAAATTGTAAATGAAGTACAGACTGTAACTGATGGCCAATTAATTTAAATAGTCAGAGAATAGGAAATGATACTATGAGATGATGATACGTAACATTTTAACATTACCGTAGAAATGTTCATCAAGGTACGATAAAGGGAAAATGGTAGATGAGAAACAGAAGGGAAATGTGGTGACTAGCTGTTCAAAGAAATGGCAATTGCTGCAGTGTACATCACTGAAGTTTGATAGATTTCTAAAAGGTAAATGCCAGGAATATATAAGCAAATTAAAAACATAGACTTAGATGAAGGGAAAGTTGATTAATATTTTAATGTTTAAATAAACAATAAGGAGATGTCAGCTGCATTAACACAGTTTTAGACATATTTCGACAGTGGCAGTAGCGCCCCCGTTTAACCGAATGTCAGCAAAGTTTGATGGTCTATTCGTAGTCCAGTGCTATAGAAGTCAGTCAAATTTTATGAGAATTAGATGAAGTATGAATGAGATTTAGCAGACTAAACAAATTCGGAATGGAAATAGTGTTGCTAGCAGGTGCAGTTAGCACATTTGATAAATGGTAGCATGCAGTCCCTGGTGTGGCAGCTTGACTACTGCCATTAGCAGAAGCAGCCTTAGTACAACAATATATGATATAATAAAGAACCTTTTGGTGAAGTGCCTCAGCCCAAAAGAATGTGTGGTTTGTGTCAGATGATCTAAGTAGACAGTAAAAATAGGCACCTGCATACCTAATATTTTAAGTCTAGATCATACAAGTTAAGCTTACTTTATAGTACCTCAGTG
The DNA here is from genome assembly GCF_048594095.1 of Paramormyrops kingsleyae. Lineage (NCBI taxonomy): Eukaryota > Metazoa > Chordata > Actinopteri > Osteoglossiformes > Mormyridae > Paramormyrops > Paramormyrops kingsleyae. Next base: position 44,625,591 of record NC_132798.1, read on the forward strand.
AACAAATGCTGTCTTGTATATTTAAAAAACAACAGTGGCTTACTACATTTGTAAAGTATTCTTCTAGACATGAGAAGCCCTGAAATAATTTAATGGCATTAATGAAATAGAGGACGAACTCCACCTGCTGGCGAATCTATAAAAAAAAATCTAAAAATGTGCAATATAAATAGAGCACCATCTCCACCTACTGGCCAATTTAATACAAAAAAGCGAAAAGTCTGCAATATATAATGCCTGGCTTATAAATAAAATCTGATAATTTTCTATAAGTCAAATAGCAGAAAAATGAAAGGAGCTTAAAAATATGGACTGAGGTGAAGGGAAAGTTAATTACTTGAAACTATTATGAAGGATATTTCAGCTGAATTACCCAAGGTAGGTATTAGACATACTAGGACAGTGGCTGTACTGCTCCAGATTGACTGATCGCCACCAAACTTGGAAGATCTGTCTGTAGTCCAGACTTACAGAAGTGAATCAAATTTTGGAAGGATCGGATGAAGCATGCCTGAGATTTAGCTGTTTGAATGAAATGGGAATGGAAATGTTGTGGCCAGCAGGTGGAGTCAGCGCTCCATTTTAGAAAAGATATTAAATGCTTTCTGACCTTCTCATTTGTAAATGAAGTCTGATAATGTTGTATAAGGCAAATTGGTGAAAAATTAAAGGAAATTAAAAATATGGACTCAGCTGAAGGGAAAGGTAACAACTATTTGAAGATTTCATGAGGAATAAGGACATTTCAGCTGAATCTGCTAAGGTGGGTCTTACACATATATGGACAGTGGCTGTCACGCCCCCATTTGACCGATCGGCACCAAATTTGCAGGGTCTGTCTGAGGTGCAGTGCTACATTAGTGGGTCAAATTTGGTGATGATCAGATGAAGTATGCCTCTGATTTAGCTGTTTCATTGAAATGATCATGGAAATGCTGTAGGTTCAGTGTGGCTGGTGGCTATACTGTACAGGCAAGTGAAGTTATCTTTATAAATTATACATATGGGCAGTGTCCTGATTTTTCTACTACCAGATTGACCTACTTAGGCTGGACATTGCAGTAGTTACAGTAATATGTTATTAATTAAGTTTTTAAATATGACAAGGGAATGCAAATGACTATCATGGGACATTGCATATTTCTTGATTTGACATGACTCACAGAACTTGCAGGGCAAAAGATTTTAACCAGTAATATGTCACTGGATCAAAAATGAGATAAATGTAAGTTGAGCTGATTTTGCAGTTTATACAGTGATGTTATATTGCTGTAGCGCCCCCGTTTGACTGATCGGCACCAAATTTGGAGGGCCCTTCTCCAGTAATATCCTACATTATATATTTAAGTTTGATGATGATTGGTTGAGGCAGGCCTGAGATATAGCTGTCTGATTGAAATGGGTGTGGCACCACTATGGTTTGGGTGTGGCTGGTGGCCATACCTCATGGAAAGTTTATGATTTTTTTAATAATTTCATATAGGGACTGTCTCCTGATTTAAATGATACCAGATTTGTGTAGGTTTGGTGAAAATCCTAGGAGGATAAGAAAAAGTACTGTTTTAAGACTTTTACAAAATAGGCAAAAATGGCAAGAGATATGATGAAGTTCTTTATAACATTAAATTTGTCATGAGCTAGTGGATAGCTTAAGCAACAATTGTCAATTTTATAATTAACAGTCCAGGAGAAATAGGCAGAAATGTGCTGTAGCGCCCCCATATGGCAGACTGACATGTCCTTTACAGGGTGGGCTCAGGGTCAGAATACAAATGTATAAGCCAAATTTGGTTTGGATTGCTCATTGTTTAGCTGGTCAAATGGCTGCTTGATTTTGATTGGCTAATGGTGGCCAGGATTTTACAACTAATGACTGCCATTTTACTTCTCTGACCTCAGGCTTGTACATAGTACATATCTGCCAAATTTCAATTAGATTGGTTAAGGCAGTCAGGAGATATTGGCAGTTATTAGTTGTAGCGCCCCCTATTGACGAAATGTGGGCCGCATTGTATGTTGACCTCATAATAGAGCAGGGAGGTTGGATTGTAAGTTTGGTTCAGGTAGGCTAAGGTATGGAGAAGTTATAGCATTCAGACTGAAATAGGCCAAATTTAGGTGGGATTTGGGCATGGCTAGTGGCCATAAAATAGACAAATGTCAGACTTTCTTGAATCTATTTTGATCAGCTAAGTGGACTGATCGGTTTGACACCTCATTTGTCTGATTTGGTCCAATATTGTAGGACTTGAAGGCAGAAGTCAGTTTCACAAATTATGCAAATTAGCAAAAAATCTAAGTAGGCGGAGCTTCATAGTCCAAATAGCCAGTTGGTAGAGCAAAGCTGTCTGTATCAGCAGAAAAAATAATTTCAATTATAGGACTAATAGGACAGGAGCTATGGACTGAAACGCGTTGGGGGGCGCTAGAGCGCCCCCATCTGGCTGACAGGCCTGGGTCAGAGAATCTGAGTAGCGGGTAGGAATTGACATCATATTACCAAGTTTGGTTGGTCTAGCACTTACGGTTTAGGCTGTGCATTCAGTTTTAGGGCGCGAAAAATAATAATAATAAAGATAACTGCAAGCAGTGACAATCGGGTCCAAAGCAAATGGACAGAAGCAATGAAGAGGAATGAAGTGAATGGCATAAGATTAGAAGTTCACTAATTATTGTAAATGAAGTACAGACTGTAATTGATGAGCAATGCATTTAAATAATCAGAAAATAGGAAATGCTACTATGAGATGATAACTAACATTTGAACATTACTGTAGAAATGTTTATCAAGGTACAATAAAGGGAAAAGGGTAGATGAGAAATAGAAGGGATATGTGGTGACTAGTTGTTGGAGAAATATTGCAATTGCTGCAGTGTACATAGGCTGAAGTAACATTGAAGTTTGATAGATTTCTAAAAGTTAAATGGCAGTAATATATGAGATTAAAAATATGGACTTAGATGAAGGGAAAGGTGATTAATATTTAAATGTTTAAATAAACAATAAGGAGATGTCAGCTGCATTAACCAAGGTTGGTCTTAGACATATTATGACGGTGGCTAAATTGGAAATGAAGTACAGACTGTAACGGATGGCCAATGCATTTAAATAGACAGAAAGTAGGAAAATGGTAGATGAGAAAGAACGGACATGTGGTGACTAGTTGTTGGAAAAAATTGAAATTGCTGCAGTGTACATCACTGAAGTTTGATAGATTTCTAAAAGTGAAATGGCTGGAAAATGAAAGCAATTTAAAAATATGGACTGAGATGAGGGGAAAGATGATTAATTTTTAATATTTCATGAGAAATAAGCTAATTTCAGCTGCATTATCGAAGGTTGGTCTTAGACATGTTATGACATTGGCTAAATTGGAAATGAAGTACAGACTGTAACTGATGGCCAATGTTTTTAAATAGTCAGAAAAAGTAGAAAATGCTTCTATGATAAGATAATACCTGATATTTTGAACATTGACTTTGATATGTTGATTAAGGTACGATAAACGGAAGAGGGTAGATCAGAAACAGAAGGGACATGTGGTGACTAGCTGTTGGAAGAAATTGCAATTGTTGCACTGTACACAGCCTGAAGTATCTCTGAACTTTGATACATTTCTAAAAGTGAAATGAAATGAAAATGTCAATAATCTTTGAAGGTTTGATGAAAAATAAATTTCAGCTGCATTAACTATTAATACATTTTGACAGTGGCAGAAGCGCCCCCATTTAACCGAATGTCACCAAAGTTAGATGGTCTATTCATAGTCCAGTGCTACAGAAGTGAGTCAAATTTTGTGCGAATTCGATGAAGTATCAATGAGGTTTAGCAGACTTGATGAATTCGGTATGGAAATAGTGAGGCCAGCAGGTGGAGTTAGCGCTACATTTGATAATTGGTAGCATGCAGTCCCTGGTGTGGCAGTTTGACTACTGCCATTAGCAGAAGCAGCCTTAGTACAACAATATAAGATACAATATATAACCATTTGCTGAAGTGCCTCAGCCCAAAAGAATTTGTTTTTTGTGTCAGATGGTCTAAGTAGACGGTAGAAATAGGCACCTGCATACCTAATATTTTAAGTCTAGATCATACAAGTTAAGCTTACTTTATAGTACCTCAGTGAACACATGCTGTCTTGTATATTAAAAAAAACAACTGGCTTATTGCATTTGTAAAGTATTCTAGACATAAGAAGCCCTGAAAGAATTTAATGCCATTAATGAAATACAGGACGAACTACACCTGCTGGCTAATCTATAAAAAAAAATCTAAAAAACTGCAATATAAATAGAGCACCATCTCCACCTACTGGCCAATTTAATACAAAAAAGCGAAAAATCTGCAATATATACTGCCTGGCTTATAAATAAAATCTGATAATTTTCTATGAGTCAAATAGCAGAAAAATGAAAGGAGCTTAAAAATATGGACTGAGGTGAAGGGAAAGTTAATTCCTTGAAAGTATTATGAAGGATATTTCAGCTGAATTACCCAAGGTAGTGAATCAAATTTTGTAAGGATCGGATGAAGCATGCCTGAGATTTAGCTGTTTGAATGAAATGGGAATGGAAATGGTGTGGCCAGCAGGTGGAGTCAGCGCTCCATTTTAGAAGTGATTTTAAATGCTTTCTGACCTTCTCATTTGTAAATGAAGTCTGATAATGTTGTATAAGGCAAATTGGTGAAAAATGAAAGGAAATTAAAAATATGGACTCAGCTGAAGGGAAAGGTAACAATTATTTGAAGGTTTCATGAGGAATAAGGACATTTCAGCTGAATCTGCTAAGGTGGGTCTTACACATATATGGACAGTGGCTGTCACGCCCCCATTTGACCGATCAGCACCAAATTTGGACGGTCTGTCTGAGGTGCAGTGGTACATTAGTGGGTCAAATTTGGTGATGATCAGATGAAGTATTCCTCTGATTTAGCTGTTTGATTGAAATGATCATGGAAATGCTGTAGGTTCAGTGTGGCTGGTGGCTATACTGTACAGGCAAGTGAAGTTATCTTTATAAATTATACATATGGGCAGTGTCCTGATTTTTATACTACCAGATTGACCTACTTAGGATGGACATTGCAGTAGTTACAGTAATATGTTATTTATTAAGTTTTTAAATATGACAAGGGAATGCAAATGACTATCATGGGACATTGCATATTTCTTGATTTGACATGACTCACAGAACTTGCAGGGCAAAAGATTTTAACCAGTAATATGTCACTGGATCAAAAATGAGATAAATGTAAGTTGAGCTGATTTTGCAGTTTATACAGTGATGTTATATTGCTGTAGCACCCCCGTTTGACTGATCGGCACCAAATTTGGAGGGCCCTTCTCCAGTAATATCCTACATTATATATTTAAGTTTGATGATGATTGGTTGAGGCAGGCCTGAGATATAGCTGTCTGATTGAAATGGGTGTGGCACCACTATGGTTTGGGTGTGGCTGGTGGCCATACCTCATGGAAAGTTTATGATTTTTTTAATAATTTTATATAGGGACTGTCTCCTGATTTAAATGATACCAGATTTGTGTAGGTTTGGTGAAAATCCTAGGAGGATAAGAAAAAAGTACTGTTTTAAGACTTTTACAAAATAGGCAAAAATGGCAAGAGATATGATGAAGTTCTTTATACGATTAAATTTGTCATGAGCTAGTGGATAGCTTAAGCAACAATTGTCAATTTTATAATTAACAGTTCAGGAGAAATAGGCAGAAATGTGCTGTAGCGCCCCCATATGGCAGATTGACATGTCCTTTACAGGGTGGGCTCAGGGTCACAATACAAATGTATAACCAAAATTTGGTTTGGATTGCTCATTGTTTAGCTGGTCAAATGGCTGCTTGATTTTGATTGGCTAATGGTGGCCAGGATTTTACAACTAATGACTGCCATTTTACTTCTCTGACCTCAGGCTTGTACATAGTACATATCTGCCAAATTTCAATTAGATTGGTTAAGGCATTCAGGAGATATTGGCAGTTATTAGTTGTAGCGCCCCCTATTGACGAAATGTGGGCCGCATTGTATGTTGACCCCATGATAGAGCAGGGAGGTTGGATTGTAAGTTTGGTTCAGGTAGGCTAAGGTATGGAGAAGTTATAGCATTCAGACTGAAATAGGCCAAATTTAGGTGGGATTTGGGCATGGGTAGTGGCCATAAAATAGACAAATGTCAGACTTTCTTGAATCTATTTTGATCAGCTAAGTGGACTGATCGGTTTGACACCTCATTTGTCTGATTTGGTCCAATATTGTAGGACTTGAAGGCAGAAGTCAGTTTCACAAATTATGCAAATTAGCAAAAAATCTAAGTAGGCGGAGCTTCATAGTCCAAATAGCAAGTTGGTAGAGCAAAGCTGTCTGTATCAGCAGAAAAAATAATTTCAATTATAGGACTAATAGGACAGGAGCTATAGATTGAAACGCGTTGGGGGGCGCTAGAGCGCCCCCATCTGGCTGACAGGCCTGGGTCAGAGAATCTGAGTAGCGGGTAGGAATTGACATCATATTACCAATTTTGGTTGGTCTAGCACTTACGGTTTAGGCTGTGCATTCAGTTTTAGGGCGCGAAAAATAATAATAATAATAACTAGAAACTGCAGGCAGTTACTGAAGGGTCCAAAGGGTATGACAAGTAGGACAGGTAGGACAGGTAGGACAACAGATGGTTTGAGTAGAAGGTAGAAATCAGGATGGAGATTGTTGAGTGTCCGTCTAACAGGTCAGGAAATGTAGGACAGAATGTAGGACCCTGTGGTGTAGTGCCTGAACCTGACTGAATGTAATGTTTTGGTGAGATAGTCTGAGTAGTAGGTAGAAATCAGGATATAGACTAGTTAGTATCGGTCTAACAGGTCAGCAAATGCAGGACAGAATGTAGAACCCTGTGGTGGAGTGCCTTAGCCTGACTTAATACATGTTTTGGGTCAGATGGCCTGACTAGTTGGTAGATTTAGGGACCTTCATACCTGGTCTGGTAAGTGTAGATATTACATAGTTGCTTTTTTATACTGCCTGTGTAAACATAGGCTGTGTTGCATATTCTTAACAAAGTGCTGAGTTGCGGGAGTGTGACATGTAACAGCAGTAATATCATGCTGTATGCTATTCTAGGATGTATATTTAGACAGGAGAAAGGCTAAAAGTATTGAAGGCATTATTGAAATGGAGCGCTGACTCCACCTGCTGGCCAATTTATTATAAAATTGTAATTGCTGTAGTGTACACAGCCTGAAGAAAGATTAAAGTTTGAAAGATTTGTAAAAGTCAAATGGCAGGAGAATATAAGCAGATTAAAAATATGGACTTAGATGAAGGTTAAGGTGATTAATATTTTAATTTTTAAATAAACAATAAGCAGATTTCAGCTGCATTAACCAAGGTTGGTCTTAGACATATTATGACAGTGGCTGTAGTGCCCCCGTTTGACTGATTGCCACCAAACTTGGAAGGTCTTTTGCAGCTTGGCTGAGGCAGTCTAGTAACACAGCCGTGCATCAAATTTTGTGAGGATTGGATGAAGCATGCCAGAGATATAGCTATTTGAATGAAATAGGCATGGAAACAGTGTGGCCAGCAGGTGGAGTCAGCGCTCCATTTTAGAAATTGTATTCAATACTTTCAGGCCTTCTTATGTGTAAATTAAGTCTGATAATGTTCTATGAGGCAAATTGGTGAAAAATGAAAGTGAATAAAAAATATGGACTCAGGTGAAGGGAAAGGTAACAATTCTTTCAAGGTTTTATGAGAAATAAGGACATTTCAGCTGAATTTGCTAAGGTGGGTCTTAGACATATATGGACAGTGGCTGTAGCGCCCCTGTTTGACCGATTGGCACCAATATTGGAGGGTCTGTCTGAGGTCCCTTACTACATTAGGCCGTCAAATTTGATGAGGATTGGCTGAAGCACGGCTGAGATTCAGATGGTTGATTGAAATGAGCATGGATATGGTGCAGGTTTGTTGTAGCTGGTGGCCATAGCATACAGGTCAAGATATTTTTATGAATTATCCATAAGGGCAATGTCCTGATTGATGTACTACCAGAATGACCTACTTGGGCTGGATATTGTAGAAGTTACAGTAATATGTTATTTATTAAGTTATTAAACATCACAAGGGAATGAAAATGACTATCATTGGGCATTGCATATGTCTTGATTTGGCATGACTCACAGAACTGGCAGTACAAAATATTTTAACCAGTAATATGTCACTAGAACAGAAATGAGATAAATGTAAGTTGAACTGATTTTCAAGGTTTATACAGACATGTTATATTGTTGTAGCGCCCCCGTTTGACCGATCGGCACCAAATTTGGAGGGCCCTTCCGGACTACTATTCTACAGGATATATTAAAGTTTGGTGATGATTGGCTGAGGCAGGCCTGAGATATAGCTGTCTGATTGAATTGGGCATGGCACCTGTATGGTTTGTGTGTGGCTGGTGACTATACCTCATGGAAAGTTTATGATTTTTTTATGAATTATTTATTATGACTGTCTCCTGATTTAAATGATACCAGATTTGTGTAGGTTTGGTGAAAATCCTAGGAGGTTAACGAAATGTCTTGTTTTCAGACCAATATGAATTATGCAAAAACGCAAAGATGCAGAAGCAAGTTCTACATGTTGTTTGATTTGGCATGTCGTACTTAATTGACCGGGCAACAATTAGACTGCCATAACAGGATGGAGATTTAGCGTAGCTCTAATGTGACAGGAGATGTAGGGCAAACCGTAGAGGAGGATACTAAAAAGTCAGACAGAACTACAGGTCAGCAGATGTCAGACAGAACAGAACTTGTTTAGGTCAGATGGTTTGAGTAGAAGGTAGAAATCATGATGTAGATTGTTGAGTGTCGGTCTAACAGGTCAGGAAATGTAGGACAGAATGTAGAACCCTGTGGTGTAGTGCCTGAACCTGACTGAATGCATTGTTTTGGTCAGATGGTCTCAGTAGTAGGTAGAAATCAGGATATAGATTAGTTAGTATCGGTCTAACAGGTCAGCAAATGTAGGACAGAATGTAGAACCCTGTGGTGGAGTGCCTTAGCCTGACTGAATGCATGGTTTGGGTCAGATGGCCTGACTAGTTGGTAGATTTAGGGACCTTCATACCTGGTCTGGTAAGTCTAGATATTACAGAGTTTTCTTTTTTATACTGCCTGTGTAAACATAGGCTGTGTTGCATATTCTTAACAAAGTGCTGAGTTGCGTATTGTGACATGTAACAGCAGTAATATCATGCTGTATCATATTCTAGGTTATACATTTAGACAGGAGAAAGGCTAAAAGTATTGAAGGCATTATTGAAATGGAGCGCTGACTCCACCTGCTGGCCAATTTATTATAAAATTGTAATTGCTGCAGTGTACACAGCCTGAAGAAAGATTGAAGTTTGAAAGATTTGTAAAAGTCAAATGGCAGGAAAATATAAGCAGATTAAAAATATGGACTTAGATGAAGGGAAAGGTGATTAATTTTTTAATTTTTAAATAAACGATAAGCAGATTTCAGCTGCATTAACCAAGGTTGGTCTTAGACATATTAGGACAGTGGCTGTAGTGCCCCCGTTTGACCGATTGCCACCAAACTTGGAAGGTCTTTCTGAAGTCTAGTACAGATCCAGCCGCTTAAAATTTCCCCACTTTCCATGACAGGTCCTTGACAGGACCTTGACTGGCTCTTGGCTGGTCCTTGACTGTAATGAGATCCCCCACGATGATGTAATGAAAAAGGGGGCCGGCATGATCCACCCCTCAACTCTCTGTGTGTAAAGTACTTGCAATGATCTATCCATCCACCAGGGAGAGCAGTAATCTGAAGTGACTTACCTGAAATCAGGTAAGATACCTGAATCAGGTATTGTAACTACACTGCAAAAAATGAAAATCTAAGCAAGTACAATTTTCCTATATTTAAACAAAATTCCAATTTCATTAATAAACTTACTACACTGCAATAAATGGCCTGTGAAATTTAGAAATAGTTTCTGTTGTGAGGCAAAGATGGCCTAAAACTGTCAAAATGTGTTTTTAGTCAGTTTATTGATGAAATTAGAATTTTATTTTACTTCCCTCTTTGGAGATGAGGAGGTCCCAAGATATGTCCAATACAATAATTACAGGTCTAAACAAAGTATTAAGACTGATATTGTCAAGCAATGAGAGGTATATGAAAATTAATCAGATTTGAAGCCCATTAAGCTTGTTTGGCACAAGATGAAAGATTTCATCCGCAAGGAGGCCAAGCCAGGTACAAAGCAGCAGCATGTCCAAGAGTTATTTTGGGAGAAGAGAGTGACCCAAGATGTTTGTGACAGACTAATTACAGGTCTAAACAAAGTAATAAGGTTTACTGTGGAGAATAAAGGTGTGTTCTTTCTTTCTGTCTGGCTAACAGCCGGATAGGCTGCTGGTGGCTGCGCATCCACGGGGGGGGGGGGGGGGGGGGTGATGTGTGAATGTGTCATTAACTTCTCTGCTTGGCCACAATGAAACAATGAGACAGATGAGACAGATGTTTGAAGCGGTCAAGGTGAGGTTATTTTTTTAACATAAGAAACACTGCTTTCAGATCATAAGAACATAAGAACTATACAAACGAGAGGAGGCCATTCGGCCCATCAAGCTCGCTTAGGGAGAACTTAACTAATAGCTCAGAGTTGTTAAAATCTTATCTAGCTCTGATTTAAAGGAACTCAAGGATTCAGCTTGCACTATGTTATCAGGAAGACTATTCCATATTCTGACTATCAAGCCAGTCGGTTAAATAAACACTACTAAACAGTCATTACATACTACCAGTCAAAACTGTTGTTGGCATGTAAATTAGAAACCAGAAGACTATAGTGGAAAAAAAGTATGATCGTCTACCAAAAACATTTATACACTGTATAGTCATGACTGACATGCTGAGGCTGGGTTTGAACCAGTGATCCGGGGAACACAAGCACACAGGCTTAGCCCACTGAGCCACACAGGGACCCTGGAAGTACATGAAAGTTCACCATAGCAAATACCCTGAGCAAGGAACTGCCCACAAGCACAAGAAAAGTGCTGGGGCTGGGGGCTGGGGGCTGGGGGCTGGGGGGTCAACTGAATGTGTGAAAGTCATTAACATCTCTTTTGACTGGTAGTATGTGTGTGTTTGTGTGTGGGTTTGCATAGATCACATTTGAGGACCAAATTGCCCCCAAAGTGTAGTAAAACCTGAAATTTTCCTACTTTTGGGGACATTTTTTGAGGTCCCTATTTGGATAAACACTTTTAAAGCCTCTGGTCACAAATTTTTCTGAACACATACAAATCGAATTTCAATGAAAAAGTTGGCCAAAATTTCACATCTGTTCACGACTATACGCTCGGGTGGTGAACAAAAGCACTGGCAAAGTCTTGCATTTCTGAAAAGTTTCAATACGCAGAAAAAGGCTAGTCACATTAGAAACGCTATTTCGTGAAGTCTGGTCCACCATCTAAACGGCTAAACACACCAGAAGCCCCTGAAATAGAAGAAATCACAAGACAGAAAACACTTTAACATCCCTCCATCATAGAGCCGGACTCGCCATCAAAACTGTAAGCTCCTCTAAACCCAGCTTATTGTACCTTGATACCTTGTACGTTGCTTTGGATAAGTCTGCTAAATGCTTTAAATGTAAATATAAATATTGTATAGTGTAAAGCCATGTAGCAGAAATGACTTGGGGTCAGTAATCCAGGAGACATGGAGGTGTACAGTAAATATCCATTGTCTTCCCAACATCAGTCACTGAATGGTATTAAAAAAGCACTGGAGAGTTCAAAGCATACAATTCTCACAGTCTATCAGCACCACCAACATTCAGATGTAAATGAGCTTCAGATGTAAATGCACGCTGGCCGACCAGATCACCCCCCCTGGAAAGAAAATATCCCTATTCCCTTTTATTGTCCTTGGTGATTTTAACAGAGTGAATCTACACCAGGAACTTCCTAAACACAGACAGCATATCGACTGCCCCACCAGGGACAACATCACACTGGACCACTGTTACACCATTTTAAAAGATGCCTATCGCTCTGTCCCCCGGGCAGCTTTAGGACATTCTGATCACTGTATGGTCCATCTTATTCCAATTTACAGGCAACAGCTTAAACGTGCCAAGCCTGTAGTCAAAACTGTGAAGAAGTGGACCAATGCAGCAAAGCAGGAACTGCAAGACTGTTTTGACTGCACTAATTGGACTGTCTTTGAAGCTGCATCTGATAATCTGGATGAGCTGACAGACACTGTGACATCATACATCAGTTTTTGTGAAGATGTGTGTGTCCCGACCAAGACCTTCTGCACATACAACAACAATAAACCATGGTTCACTCCCAAACTGCAACATCTTCACCAGGCCAAGGAGGATGCCTACAGAAGTGGTGACAGGGCCCTGTACAGGCAGGCCAGGAACACGCTGACCAGGGAGATCAAAGTGGCAAAAAGAAGCTACTCTGAGAAGCTGAAAGAACGGTTCTCAGCCAATGACCCTGCATCAGTGTGGAGAGGCCTGCGAGATATCACCAGCAACAGACGACCCCTACCCCCCGCTGAAGCAAACAAAGACCTGGCAGACGAGCTGAACAACTTCTACTGCAGGTTTGAGATAAACAGATTCACACCCCCCATCCACCCCACTCCAGAGACAATAACCCTCATCACACCTCTCACCCCCCTATCCTCCCCCCTGGAACTCAGAATTCACGAAGCGGAAGTGAGCCGGCTGTTCCAGAAACAGAAAACCAAGAAGGCCCCGGGACCAAACGGTGTATCCCCCTCCTGCCTCAAAACCTGTGCTGATCAGCTGGCTCCCATCTTCACCCGCATCTTCAATAGATTTCTGGAGTTGTGTGTAGTTCCCTCCTGCTTCAAACGCTCCACCATTATCACGGTCCCCAAAAAACCCACCATTACAGGACTGAATGACTACAGACCTGTCGCCTTGACGTCTGTGGTCATGAAATCCTTTGAACGCCTGGTTTTAGCCCATCTAAAGGACATTACAGGACACCAGCTGTACCCCCTGCAGTTTGCCTATCGGGCAAACAGGTCGGTGGATGATGCAGTGAATATGGGGCTGCATTATATCCTGCAACATCTGGACCGTCCAGGAACTTATGCCAGGATCCTGTTTGTGGACTTTAGTTCGGCTAAACGAGCATAGATTTTAACGAGCAGTTAAAATCATTTCAGATCCATCACATCCTGGACACAATCTTCTCCAGCTACCCCCCTCTGGCAGACGCTACAGATCTGTTTACAAAAACTGTTTACACTATACCTCGCACCTTAAAATTGCACAGTGTTACTCACCTGTGTATATTTATAATATTTATAATTTTTCACATTTGTATTGTATGTGTGTTGTATTGTACTGTATTTGTACAGTATTTCTTGTATAGGGTATTTTGTTTTTATAGTGTCACTTATTGTAGAGCTGGGTGATATGGCCTAAAAATAAAATCTCAGATTTTTTCACAAAAAATCTGATTTCCGATTTCAATCGATTCTCCCCTCCCCTACACAAAATCAAACTACTTTATTTAGCTTTTTTTACTTTAGACCACACCTTTAGGGGCAGTGTGTGGCTCAGTGGGCTAAGCTGTGTGCTTGTAATCAGAAGGTCACTGGTTCAAGCCTATCCTCAGCATGTCTGCAGCTCCTTGAGCAAGGCCCCAACAGGTGGCCTTCACAGACAACTTATTCTTCAAAGATCAAGTTGAGGGAGGCATAAACACAATTTCCCCACGGGGATCAATAAAGTGTCAGTTATTATTGTGAACACTTTTAGAAAGGTTTCTCTATAGCTTATTTTAAAACTGGCAACAACACAATACACCCTCAAACTTATAAATAAAAGTAATAAGTAATATTGTAATAATAATAGAAAAAAAACATAATTTTATCATGTCAGCTTAGTATTAAGTAAATACTTTATGCCATTGGGTTTGACATATTATATTACAATTCCATATTACAGAAGTAGCAACACCTTTCTTTGGGCACGTGCCATCTTTTCCCCTGTCATTGCCATGTTGTTAGTGAATCTGCTACAGTGTTAATTTACCCATGAGGAATGGTGCATCGCATTAGTTCCGCATTTGGCGCTTGTGTGTAAAAAAAGTAATAAAATCGATTTCATGAAAACACATCGTCCTGAACTGTAAATTCGAATTAATCAATTAAATTGATTTATCGCCCAGCTCTAACTTATTGTTTGTGTATGAGAGAGTATCAAACTGTGGGAAACTAATTCCTTGTGTGCCCCAGCACACTTGGCGAATAAAAGCTGATTCTGATTCTGATTCTGATTGCTGCAGCAGGTGAGGATCATGAACTCCCAATCACCTACAAATTCTTTAATCAATCAACAGTTACAGTATCAACAATCAATGGCTGGACAGTTGATACAGGGACAATGATCACAACACACATCAGAACAGCCTTCCCAAAGCCAACAAACTGAACCCTATTGAAAATTTGTGGACTATGCTTAAAATAAAGCACTTTAAAACAAATCAATATACTGTAGGACCAAAGTGCTGTACAAAGGATAAATAAGAATAGACAATAAACAAACCAATAAAGCATATTAAAATAAAATAAAATAAGTAAATAAAATAAATTAAAAAGAAAAATGAGCTTTTTTAAGTCATAGCAAAGACCATTCAATCATTTAACCCTGTAAAAAGAAAAGTAAAGTTTTTGTAAAGACAGCGCCATCTAATGGTATCACCCTGCAAGTGAATGAATGGGCGGGTTTATAGTCAAATATAGGCCCACCCCTAGAAGAAGGGGGGCTCTACCTTTCGGATGGTAATTGGAAGGAACTTGGCTGGGATTTGGCTGCCAGCCAGACTGGAGGGGAAATTTTAAGTGGCTGGATCTGTAACACAGATGTGCGTCAAATTTTGTGAGGATTGGATGAAGCATGCCAGAGATATAGCTATTTTAATGAAATGGGCATGGAAACAGTGTGGCCAGCAGGTGGAGTCAGCGCTCCATTTTAGAAATTGTATTCAATACTTTCAGGCCTTCTTATGTGTAAATTAAGTCTGATAATGTTCTATGAGGCAAATCGGTGAAAAATGAAAGTGAATAAGAAATATGGACTCAGGTGAAGGGAAAGGTAACAATTCTTTCAAGGTTTTATGAGAAATAAGGACATTTCAGCTGAATTTGCTAAGGTGGGTCTTAGAAATATATGGACAGTGGCTGTAGCGCCCCCATTTGACCGATTGGAACCAAAATTGGAGGGTCTGTCTGAGGTCCCTTACTACATTAGGCCGTCAAATTTGATGAGGATTGGCTGAAGCACAGCTGAGCTTTAGATGGTTGATTGAAATGAGCATGGATATGGTGCAGGTTTGTTGTAGCTGGTGGCCATAGCGTACAGGTTAAGATATTTTTATGAATTATCCATAATGGCAATGTCCTGATTGATGTACTACCAGAATGACCTACTTGGGCTGAACATTGTAGAAGTTACAGTAATATGTTATTTATTAAGTTTTTAAACATCACAAGGGAATGAAAATGACTATCATTGGGCATTGCATATGTCTTGATTTGGCATGACTCACAGAACTGGCAGTACAAAATATTTTAACCAGTAACATGTCACTAGAACAGAAATGAGATAAATGTAAGTTGAACTGATTTTCAAGGTTTATACAGACATGTTATGTTGTTGTAGCGCCCCCGTTTGACCGATCGGCACCAAATTTGGAGGGCCCTTCCGGACTACTATTCTACAGGATATATTAAAGTTTGGTGATGATTGGCTGAGGCAGGCCTGAGATATAGCTGTCTGATTGAATTGGGCATGGCACCTGTATGGTTTGTGTGTGGCTGGTGACTATACCTCATGGAAAGTTTATGATTTTTTTTATGAATTATTTATTATGACTGTCTCCTGATTTAAATGATACCAGATTTGTGTAGGTTTGGTGAAAATCCTAGGAGGTTAACGAAATGTCTTGTTTTCAGACCAATATGAATTATGCAAAAACGCAAAGATGCAGAAGCAAGTTCTACATGTTGTTTGATTTGGCATGTCGTACTGAATTGACCTGGCAAGAAATGTCGATTGTAGGCTTCACCGTTCTCGAGAAATAGGCAGAAATGCAAAAGTTGTCACTGTTGCGCCCCCATCTGGCCGAGTGAGGTGTCCTTTACAGTTTAGGCAGAGGGTCAGAGCACAAATGTATCACCCAAATTTGATTTAGATTGGTCATTGAGAAGCCTGTGAAATGCCTGCTTGATTTTGATTGGCTGATGGCGGCCACTCTTTAAGGAATAATTACTGCCATTGTAGGTGACTGACCACAGGCTGCTTCCTAGTACATATCTACCAAATTTCAGTTAGATTGGCAAAGGCAGTCAGGAGATATTGCCAGTTTTTAGTTGTAGCGCCCCCTATTGACGAAATGCGGCCCGCCTCGGACCGTGTCCCCAGAATGGTGTAGGGAGGTAGCATTTCAAATTTGGTCAAGGTAGGCCAAGGCACGGCCAAGTTATAGCCGTCAGACCAAAACGGGCCAAATTTGGACATTGTTTGGGCGTGGCTAATGGCCGTAGGATATAAAAATGTCTGAATTTTGTGGATAATTCTTGATCAGCAGAGAATTCTGATTCGTCTGACACCTCATTTGTCTGATTTGGTAGGACAAGCCAGGACTTTAAGGAAAAAGTAGGATTGGCAAATTATGCAAATTAGCAAAAAATCTAAGTAGGCGGAGCTTCATAGTCCAAATGGCAAGTTGGTAGGGCTTTGCTGTCTGTATATGTAGAACAAAGAATTTCGATTGTAGGTCTAACAGGACAGGAGATATCGACCGAAACGTGTTGGGGGGCGCTAAGGCGCCCCCATCTGGCTGGCAGGACTGGGTAGGACAACCTGAGTAGTGGGTAGGAATTGACATCATCTGACCAAGTTTGGTTGGTCTAGCTCTTACAGTTTAGGCTGTACATTCAGTTTTAGGGCAGAAAAATAATAATAATAATAATAATAATAATAATCCTAAGAAAAACAATAATGGTCCATAAGGACTTCGTCCTTTGGACCCTTAATAATAAAAGAGAAAAATCCTAAGAAAAACAATAATGGTCCATAAGGACTTCGTCCTTTGGACCCTTAATAATAATAAAAGAGAAAAATCCTAAGAAAAACAATAATGGTCCATAAGGACTTCGTCCTTTGGACCCTTAATAATAATAAAGATAACTGCAAGCAGTGACAATCGGGTCCAAAGCTAATGGAAAGAAGCAATGAAGAGGAATGAAGTGAATGGCATAAAATTAGAAGTTCACTAATTATTGTAAATGAAGTACAGACTGTAACTGATGGCCAATGCATTTAAATAGTCAGAAAGTAGGACATGCAACAATGAAATGTGATACCTAACATTTAAACATTACTGTAGAAATGTTCATCAATGTTTCATAAAGGGAAAAGGATAGATGAGAAACAGAAGGGAAATGTGGTGAGTAGCTGTTCGAAACAATTGCAATTGCTGCAGCATACACATCTTGAATAAACTTTGAAGTTTGATAGATTTCTGAAAGTCAAATGGCAGGAAAATATAAGCGGATTAAAAATATGGACTTAGATGAAGGGAAAGGTGATTAATATTTAAATGTCTAAATAAACAATAAGGAGATGTCAGCTGCATTAACCAAGGTTGGTCTTAAACATATTAGGATATTGGCTAAATTGGAAATGAAGTGCAGACTGTAACTGATGGCCAATGCATTGAAATAGTCAGAAAGTATGAAAATGGTAGATAAGAAACAGAAGGGAAATGTGGTGACTAGCTGTTGGAAAAAATTGAAATTGCTGCAGTGTACATCACTGAACTTTGATACATTTCTAAAAGTCAAATGGCAGAAATTTATAAGCAGATTAAAAATATGGACTTAGATGAAGGGAAAGGTGATTAATATTTAAATGTCTAAATAAACAATAAGGAGATGTCAGCTGCATTAACCAAGGTTGTTGTTAGACATTAGGACAGTGGCTAAATTGGAAATGAAGTGCAGACTGTAACTGATGGCCAATGCATTGAAATAGTCAGAAAGTATGAAAATGGTAGATAAGAAACAGAAGGGAAATGTGGTGACTAGCTGTTGGAAAAAAATTGAAATTGCTGCAGTGTACATTACTGAAGTTTGATACATTTCTAAAAGTCAAATGGCAGGATAATAAAACCAATTTATTAATATTGACTGAGGTGAAGGCAATGGTGATTAATATTTAAATATTTGATGAGAAATAAGCTAATTTCAGTTGCATTAACCAAGGTTGGTCTTAGAAATATTATGACAGTGGCTAAATTGTAAATGAAGTACAGACTGTAACTGATGGCCAATGCATTTAAATAGTCAGAAAGTAGGAAATGCTACTATGAACATGCAGCTTTCTGGTTTTACTCTCTTTTCCAGTGCCTTATCTTCATATCAGTGACACTATACTCACCACATCAAGTTTCCCTGCGCCCATTTTTTCGACAACCAAAGCGTTCTTCAAAGAACTCAGAGACTGCACGCAGACAGTATGAACTTCAAACAGATACCTGAAGTGAAATGCACCAGAAATCATCTCCACACACTATAGTCTGACAGCAAAGGTACTTTGAGTAAAATGTGCTGTTGCTTGTGGATATTTATTGCTGTGATGTCTCACAATTTTTTTTGTAGTATTTATTGAGTTATTTGCAGTTTTACTCTGCAATAACAAAACATTAATGATGTGTTGTAACAGTTCTGTACTATATCATATGTTACGTAATTTACAGTCATGATGCCATGGTTAAATTGATGTCAAAATAACGGTCCAGCTTTGTTTGTGATGCCTGTGTTGACTTACTGTACACTAAATTGTATATTCAAAAGAATATTGCCATGTTGGCAGTTTTGTAGTATATATATATTAGTGCTACTATCACACTTTGTGGTCTTTATACACTGTTTATTTAAGAATGCTATGCACATCATATGCGAAATATTATGTCAATTGTGCTGGCTCAACTATTGTGGTCTCAATGTACTTTTTCAGCCTCCTCAAACAATGACACAAACCTAAATGTTTGGCTAAGACAGATGTATTTAATTGCAATTTTACAATGTGTATAATGTGTTAAACATTATGTCTATAATGAGTAATAATAAATATTATAATCATTAATACAGTCATCATTCTTAAGCATGTTAAATACACATGTAAATGTCAGAATAAATTTCAATTACGGTAGGTGAAACAGGCAGTAAAGGAAATATACATATAAAAAGTATTACAATGTCCTGAGCAACATTTAAGGAAAAACATACTACACTATAATGACATTATATAGTAAATGGCCATAATGTATAATATTAGCCTGCTGTATGCATGCAGTCCCTGGTGTGGCAGTTTGACTACTGCCATTAGCAGAAGCAGCCTTAGTACACCAATATAGGATAAAATATAGAACCCTTTGGTGAAGTGCCTCAGCCCAAGACAATGTATGGTTTGTGTCAGATGGTCTAAGTAGTCGGTAGAAATAGGCACCTGCATACCTAATATTTTAAGTCTAGATCATAAAAGTTAAGCTTACTTTGTACTACGTCAGTGAACACATGCCGTCTTGTATATTCAAAACAACAGTGGCTTACTACATTTGTAAAGTATTCTTCTAGACATAAGAAGCCCTAAAAGAATTTAATGGCATTAATGAAATAGAGGACGAACTGCACCTGCTGGCGAATCTATAAAAAAATCCAAAAAAGTGCAATATAAATAGAGCACCATCTCCACCTACTGGGCAATTTAATACAAAAAAGTGAAAAATCTGCAATATATACTGCCTGGCTTATAAATAAAATCTGATAATTTTCTATAAGTCAAATAGTAGAAAAATGAAAGGAGCTTAAAAATATGGACTGAGGTGAAGGGAAAGTTAATTCCTTGAAAGTATTATGAAGGATATTTCAGCTGAATTAGCCAAGGTAGGTATTAGACATACTAGGACAGTGGCTGTACCGCTCCAGATTGACTGATCGCCACCAAACTTGGAAGATCTGTCTGTAGTCCAGTCATACAGAAGTGAATCAAATTTTGTAAGGATCAGATGAAGCATGCCTGAGATTTAGCTGTTTGAATGAAATGGGAATGGAAATGGTGTGGCCAGCAGGTGGAGTCAGCGCTCCATTTTAGAAATGATATTAAATGCTTTCTGACCTTCTCATTTGTAAATGAAGTCTGATAATGTTGTATAAGGCAAATTGGTAAAAAATGAAAGGAAATTAAAAATATGGACTAAGGTGAAGGGAAAGGTAACAATTCTTTGAAGGTTTTATGAGAAAGAAGGACAATTCAGCTGAATCTGCAAAAGTGGCTCTTAGACATAATACATTGGCTGTAGTGCCCCCATTTGACTGATCACCACCAAACTTAGATGGTCTATCTGTAGTCCAGTGCTGCAGGAGTCAGTCAAATTTTGTGAGGATTAGGTGAAGCATGCCTGAGATTTAGCTGTTTGAATCAAATGGAAATGGAAATGGTGTGGCCAGCAGGTGGAGTCAACGCTCCATTTTAGAAATGCTATTTACAGTTTTTTCTGATTGCTTAAGCACATTTTTTGTAACTATTGGCTATTTTTGCAAAACTCTACACACAAATAAGAAAACCTTTCACCCAATTATCAAAACATTGTATTTCTCTTGCAAAAGCGAACACAGCTAGATTAACTCTTCACACCTTCGTAAAAATGGGTGTTTTCGTATCAAACAGTACACACAAGCCATCATCTACTAAGCACACAATGCGCCAACTGCACACTGATGGTATGAATACAAAACACATCTGGCTTTTGCTTTCTCTGTGTACAGATGTCAATTTGAGGTCATACTTTTGTCATAGTGTCATGTAAACATACAAGGATCCAAACTTCAAGTATTGGTGTTTATTCACACTCATCAAAACCAAGACAAAGTCAGAACACAAAATAGTAATTTCACAAAAAAAAAAGACAATCAGCCTACATCATGTCGTCTTTCTGGGTCCGGCGAGAAAATTTCGGCCACATCGCATGCGATATCCTCCAGTCCAAGGCACCGGGGGAAATATCTCTTTGAATGCTGTATCCAGGCCTGACATGATGCCTGGTCAATATCTCCACATGCCTGCTCCATTGCCTGTAAAAGGGCTACCTGTTGATGAGGATGACGGTCGTACACTTTCCAGCGCCAGGCAGAGAAGAACTCCTCTCCCTCGGCCTCCTCGGCCTCCTCTGATTCTCACTCTTCTCACTCTTACTGCTCCTTCCATTGTACTCCACATAGACAGCTTACCTGTGGCTTATTTATAGTGCTTAGGCTGATTGCAAAGTGAACTAATTCTCTAAAACAGTTTTCACATGTGAAAGTGTGCCAGACAGTTGGCAAAATAGTGTTAATGATAGCCATACATGTGTATAATTTTGCTAGGAGTGTGTTGGAAATTTGGTAATTGAGTGTAAGCAGTGAGTTGTGCCTACAGTTTTGCAAAGTGTGTGTTACAAAATTGCAAACTGAGTGCAAAGCAGTGTTTGTGCTTTTAGTTTTGCAAACTCAGTGAGTGGTTTTGCTATAAGTATTAATAGTTTTAGAAATTGTGCTTTAAGAATCACAGTTAGGGTTTAAGCAATCAGAAAAAACTGTAATACTTTTAGGCCTTCTCATGTGTAAATGAATTCTGATAATGTTCTATGAGGCAAATAGGTGAAAAAAGAACATAAATTAAAAAGATGTAGCTAGTTGAAGGGAAAGGGAGCAATTCTTGGAATGATTGATGAGAAATATGATCATTTCAACTGAATTTGCTAAGGTGGGTATTAGAAATATATAGGCAGTGGCTGTAGCGCCCCCATTTGACCGATCGGCACCAAAGTTGTATGGTCTGTCTGAGGTGCAGTGGTACATTAGTGGCTCAAATTTGGTGATGATCAGACGAAGTATGCCTCAGATTTAGCTGTTTGATTGAAATGATCATGGAAATGCTGTAGGTTCAGTGTGGCTGGTGGCCATAATGTACAGGCAGGTTAAGATATCTTTATAAATTATACATAAGGGCAGTGTCCTGATTAATCTACTACCAGATTGACCTATTTAGGCTGGACATTGCAGTAGTTACAGTAATATGTTATTTATTAAGTTTTTAAATATGACAAGGGAATGCAAATGACTATCATGTGACATTGAATATTTCTTGATTTGACATGACTAACAGAACTTGCAGGGCAAAAGATTTTAACCAGTAATATGTCACTTGATCAAAAATGAGATAAATGTAAGTTGAGCTGATTTTGCAGTTTATACAGTGATGTTATATTGCTGTAGCGGAAGCAGATTAAAAATATGGACTTAAATGAAGGGAAATGTGATTATTATTTAAATGTTTAAATAACCAATCAGGAGATGTGAGCTGCATTAACCAAGGTTGGTCTTAAACATACTAGGACAGTGGCTAAATTGGAAATGAAGTACAGACAGTAACTGATGGCCAATGCATTTAAATAGTCAGAAAGTAGGAAATGTTCCTATGATAAGATGATAACTGACATTTTAACATTACCGTAGAAATGTTGATTAAGGTATGATAAAGGGAAAAGGGTAGATGAGAAACAGAAGTTAAATGTGGTGACTAGCTATTCAAAGAAATTGCAATTCCTGCAGTGTACACAGCCTGAAGTATCACTGAAGTTTGATACATTTCTAAAAGTCAAATGGCGGGGAAATTAATGCAACTTAAAAATATTAATTGAGATGAAGGGAAAGGAATCTTTAAATTTTTCATGAGAAATAAGGTTATTTCAGCTGCATTAGCCAAAGTTGGTGTTAGACATATTTAGACAGTGGCCATATCGCCCCCCTTTGACCAATCAGCACAAATGGTGGATGGTCTGTCTGTGGGCTAGTGATAAATCAGTGGGTCAAATTTTGAGAGGATTGGATGAAGCATGCCAGAGATATAGCTGTTTTATTGAAATGGGCATGGAACTGGTTTGGCCAGCAGGTGTAGTTAGCGGTACATTTGATAAATGGTATTTAGTATTTAATGTGTAGTATATCATGTGAAATATTTATAGTGTGTGTGTTTGTGTCTGTGTTTGTATATATATATGTAGTAGAGATTTGTAAACGTTTGGTGGAATTTTGGTTTTATTTTGCTGGTGAGATGGCCGACTCCACAGTGTTAAAATGTGAAGGTATGTTACAGGACTTGAAACATCGGTGATAGGCGTCAGACTTCAGAGGGTTAAGGGTGATTGTTGATTAGAAGAGCTTTGAAGTGAGTGCTGTAAGTAATTAAAGGTCAGACTGTGGAGAAGCCTGGCGCCAGGCTAGTAGGAGCCTACGTTTCGGCAAGCCTACGAGACTTCTTGGCACCTGATGTCCCCCCCCCGCCTGCACAAGCTAGTCGTTGTTTTATGAGGGCCAATGAACACATATTGTTTTGCATATGAAAGGTAGTTTCACGTCTCTAACCTTAGGTCTGCAGAGAGACGTTTCTATTATACTGTGGTTTGAGTAAAATATCGCTGTTACTAGAATCCCTAAAGCCTACGAAAAATCTCGGACGCACCTCTGGTGGAGCCCCCCCCTCACTCCCCACACGAACTGCCCGCGCCCTCATCAGCGCCAATCAACAGCTATTGTTTTGCAAATGAAAGCAAGTTTCACGGTTTCAACCTCGGTTCTCCTCAGAAACGTCTTTGTAACAGTGTGGTTTAAGGAATTGTAAAATAAATGTATATTATAATCGTAATTTGAAATAGGGCCTACAATTTAATCCCCATTTTTCTTGATTTAGTAATGGCGATTTCAGTTTATCTAAAGTATTTGAAAGAATAAATAAATGCATCTGCTTACTGTCTGTAACAATCGGTGTTAATGTATTTTTCTTTTTTTTTAAGTTCGATCAGGGCTAAAAGACAAATTAATTAATTTATATCGTTATAATTACCCTGGCATGACATTAGTGCGGTATATGCATTATAAATGTGCCAACAGACAAAACATTTTTATAAGTAATGAAAAAAAAATGGAACTTGCAACTTAGAATGTGTAAAGACCGTTAAGTCGAAGTATTTTAGTCCAAGTTAAGTCCAAGAATTTTACGGAACACAATAAAGGTATGTGCTAAAACACACATTCAGCCTGTTAAAAAATGGCACAGTGCACCTTGCAGGGATACTTCGTACCAGAGCATGTGAGCGGAGCGGGCAGAATTTGGTCAGAGCGCGGAGCGGGTTTTCTAATTAAGGCTGGAGCGGTCGCTTTGTCTCGCTCCAATTTCGCTCAGATACCGCTCACACTACAATTCTGAGGCGTGCCCAAATCTACCCAGAATTTATCTGTACAATTATCAAGACTGTTACACAAATTGGCCGAGATGGAATTCGCAAAGTATTTCAGAAAGGATACTGATAAATCATACAAGTGTACTATTCTTATCAAACGTATAGATGACAAGAATGTACAGCAAGAACAACAATGTGGTGAAACTGTTTCAGTTAGTAAAGATTCACTTTGGAATCACTTTTCTCAGAAACATGAGTGTGCTACGCGAACAAGCGGAAGCCAGAGCAAAACGCGTGTAAGTTTTATATGGTTGTAGCATATCAAGTCTATAAAGTAAATTAAAGTATAAAAGCATATAAAGTAAATATTGGTAATCAAATAAATTCGTTTTGTCATTCAAAGTAGGTCTAATAAGATTTTTTTTTTATTTCACGTATTATTTTACATTTTATTTTAGAGACGTGCTGCATCAACAGAAAAAAACTGAGGAATTTAAAACGTTTTTGTATATTCTTTAGGCTATTAAACCCACTGATTCCTTTATTTATAAGCCTATTTTTGTGTGGAATGCCATTTCTAAACCTGTCCGTTGTTGCCGGTAGGTTGCTTAAAAATAAATATTTTCTGTTCTGACTGGCAATGTTGCCGTTGCTCATATTTCTTTATGACATAAGGCTTCGGTTTAAGGTGACATTTGTTAGGCATGCAGATTATTTGTTCCTGTTTTAAATTGGATCGAGCGTGGAGCGATTTGACTGGAGCGGGAGGACATTTTAGTGGAGCGAGGAGCAGTGTTGAGCGGAGCGGCTTAGTGCGAATTAGAGCAGAGGAGCGGGCGGAGCCAACAGCCTCGTGAGCCAGGAGCGGAAATTCTCACCGCTCGGCTCCGCTCACATGCTCTGCTTCGTACGTTATATGTGAAACATTGCGTAGTTATGAGCACAAAAAAACCTACTGATTACTATGTCCATCTGTTATGAGATGACACAATGCACTTTGCAAGTATACACACTGACATCGCTACGTGCGAAAAAGATTGTGTAGTTATGAGCACGCAAAAGACTATAAATTACTCCGGACGTATGTGCAATCATGTATGGGATTATGAGATGTCAACGTAAACTTCTCACGGAAACAGTTCACACGTTACATGTTTGGAGCACAGAAAAGGGCTAATTACTCAGAAACAGATTGCAGTCGAAATATATTACGGCACAATAAAGAAAACCTTCGCGTATGTATATTTCCGTATCACATTCAAGCAGTTGTATTTGATATAATAAATACAGTACATACAGTTGATGTCTGCAACAATCTGTGTGACCTTATTCAGTTGTAAAAGTTATAGCTAAAAGTTAAACTGATTTACGTACATCGGTAAAAGGACACTGGCATGATATTAGCGCGGTATATGCATTACAAATGTGTCACGCAGTAAAAACGAAATATTGCTTACTTGAGGGGTGCCAAAAATATTATACGATGTAATGTGTAAAGTTCAACCTTTTGTTATAAAAAAAATAAAAACAATGCCACAGTGCACTTTCCACGGAAACAGTTCACACGAAATGGTTTTGTACCTTTTGTGTATCTGTTTATTTTATATAATAAATGTGTATCTTCCACTTGAATGACACTGACTCTCTGTCTCTGTCTCCTACACACAGACATATGCTCTTTATCTTTATACTATCTGATTCTTCAAATGTATATATTCTGTGTCTAAATTTCTGGCAGCTTGCACTCATGACTCAATGATGCAACTTTTTCACATATACCGTATGAAGTGATTATATCAAAAATGTACATGCATGCACATGTATAAGATTGTCTGCAAAACCTAAAATTTATTTGATCATAAATTTACACAAATAGTTGTGAGAAGAACATACATCAAGTATATGTATTTGTTATATCACATATTTGTGTAATTGACAGCACGGTTAACCTAGTACATTTGGGGGTTCCACTATATTTCAAATTATGCTCTATGAAAGCACATGTATTCGATTCCTTACAACACACCGCTAGATAAACTCTTTAGTGCAGACCTGAGCTGAAGAAGTGACTTCAGGCTGGGGGGTGAGTTTGACTGAGTGACTGTGATTAATTTGCAAAACAAAAGGTGTTAATGGTGCTGGAGAGGGGGCGGGCAGCTTGTATGGGCAGTAAGGGGGGGGGCTCCTCGTGAGGAGAGTCTCATTTTTTCAGGAATTCTAGTGTTAAAAGAAAAAATAAACAGACCCCCAGACATCAGTTTGAAATCGATGCTAATATTTTAAGTAACCACTTAAAATGCCAAAAGTACCTTAGCCGCGTTACCCTGGCAAACAGACTTTAAGTAGCAGCTTGTAGCATAAAAGTAGAAATCGCCCGTTACAAGTTGCCTTCTTTTACCGGACGGAACAACAGTAAATACCCGGTCACATATAGTAAATAAGGTTACCTGTACAAAAGCCTTGCCTAAACCACATTTAAAAGGAAAAATAAACACACGCGCACACATCAGTTTCAAATTGATGCCAATATTTTAAGTAACCACTTAAAGTACCAAGGTAGTTATCCGCGTTACTCAGGCAAACGGACCTTACGTAGCAGCTTGTAGTATAAAAGCAGAAATAGCCCGTTACAAGTTGTCTTGTTTCACCGCACCAAACAATAGTAAATACCCGGTCACGCATAGTAAATAAGGTTACCTGTAGACTACCGACGCCTGTACCAGGCAACGGCGCTTGATCAAAGGTACCGTTTTCCTGCTTTTAGCTAGAGATGGCAATTTCGGCACCCAGGATCGATGCGTTCCGAACGCGTCCGAAACTTTTGGTCTCGATACGTAGTTTATGAAACAACGTCACACGCAAAATATATTTATTTAAAAGGAACAATTGAACAATTATAAAATATATAAATAACGTTATACAGAACATATCAAACAATTTTGAACCACACACACACACACAAATTACAAAACACAGCTACTGAGCTGCATTTGAAGTACCTTCCTCATCATCATCAGCGTCAGGTTTGTTTTCAGCAGTCGGCCTGATTTTGCTGATCAGTCCGTCCTCATTTAGGAGGACAGAAAAGTCACCCGCATTAATAAAATGCTCTTCCATATCTTGTACATCATGTAAAAGATGGCACATATCCTGCTCACTGAAATAAGTCCGAATTGCAGAATTTGTTATGGTCAGTGTTTGATCTGTGCCATCTTTTGTAAGCGACACAGTCCCAGTGTAGGTCGTGTTATATGAACCACACTTCTGCATTAATTTGCAACCAATGCATCTGTGTACAGATGATTTGCCAGTAAACTCATTTTGTGCGGTTTGGCATTTTGCACACCGATGTTTGCACAAAATTTGTATGCCAGTAATAGTTCCTGACGATTCAGAAAGTGTTTCAGCGTCAGTTAGTTCATTGAATTCAGCGATTTTCAGGTCGTCAATTTCTATGATGGTGGTCGATGGAGTCCCCGACAAATATATCCGTCCCTCACGTTCTCTTGTGGATAAGTTCGTAAATTGGTAAGACTTCAGAGGTTCCACTTGAACAATTTGTTGGTCCCATAAAGTCAGCTTCAGATGTCCCGAGGAATCCGCTATTTGGAACTCCTTAAGTTCTAAGTCACTGCCATTTATGTTGACGACTTTGTTGTAGCTTCCTGGGGCCAAAATTTTCGCTTTTAGGACACCGACCTGTTACACACAGATAGAGATATATTAAATAGGACTGATCAGAAAATACTAATGTTCGGTTACTTCATAAGACATATGTATCATATCACAATTTCGTTGAATATCACTGCAGGGTCATTTACATGTATTTTATGCCGAGTTAAAAGAGGTTTTAATAAATTGCGCTAGAACAAGTTATAAACCACATAAACAAAGTAACTGGTTAATTTAATTGTACAGGCACGTTAGAAACGTATTTCTTTCAACAGAATAACGCGCTTCTCATCAATAATGTCAATCAAACAATGTATGACTACATTTCATTGTACTACTTATAAGATTATTATATCTACTTACAGTTTGCCTGGGTCCAAGTGTTTGTATTTTGGCAATGATCAGCTTTGAGCTGCTGGGAGGGATTTTAGGTAAAAAAGACAGGTTCACGACTTCCACAGTTGTGCTTCTGTTGCACAAAACGTCGAATCCTGAAGGATCTGAGTAGCCTAGAAAACATGAACATCAAGTAAATACCGGCTTGATTTAGGTTAAATAGACACTTCATTTGAAGCAGAATTTTCTGTTTTGTTTTATTTTATTTTAAGAAAATTAAGACTTACTGATACTTCGCTTGACGTTGGTCAGCTTCACCCCAGTCTTGTTTTTGGAAGCTTGCGCAAACGATGTCTGCTTTTCTTGACAAAAGCAAATAACTTTGTGGAATTCGTCCCTGCTGGTTTGAAGCAGTGCCGTGAAATATTTAGAATTGCGCTTTGACACAATCGTTGGCGACACGCAGTGCAGAAAGCCCTGCAATGTCTCGAGCTCCTGTTTTGCGATTTTAGCAGGGCTGGCCATAGCTGCAGAATGACGGACACAACTAACGGTTTTTCTCTAGAATCCCTAAAGCCTACGAAAAATCCAAGTACTAGTCTCTGCAGAACACTGACGCGAGTGGGCGGATTTCAAGCACTGGAAGTGTATTACAGTGGGCGGTTCCAAAGCGTTGTTCTGATTGGCTAAAACAATCACTGGGTGGATTTCAAGTGGAGTGGGCGGTTTCAAAGCGTTGTTCTGATTGCCTATAACGACAACTGGGCGGATTTCAAGGTAAGTATCTGATTGGCTCTGTGACGGGACTTTCTGGAGGCGTGTAGAAACAGCGTTCAGAAACAATGGCGGCGGATCGGATGCAGTACATGACCCAGGTAAGTAAATGTCTATTTAGTTATACGTATTGTTTTTGATTATATGCTTATAATTATTTCTGATAATATTTCATTAAAATGGCGCCTCGCAATTCGCGTTTCTAAATGGCCGACTCGCCATTATTCATTTTGTTTGCTTACGTATGTGTGTTCCATATCTCTACCCTGATGATATGTTTTATTTATTTATATTTTAAATCTCATGAAGGATAGAGGATCTTCAAAGATTGTTTAGGAAAACGATTAATTTAAGTATTTAATCATTTATTCTCGTTGCTGTATATGTGTAGGGATATTCACTAGGCTAAGATTCTGTGTAATTTTTATGTAATCCCTGCATTTTTGTTTTCAACAAGCATTTTTTTTTACGTATTTATGCATATGTATCTTCTGTAACAAATGTTTGATAGGTTAAATTGATCCGACTGAAATAAGAATCTGAATTGCGGATATGTTTTGAAGTGTGCAAGTAAATAGAATCCTGCTATATTAATTGGAATCTGTAATGTGTCAAATATTGATTTTTTTCCTGGGATAAAGAAGAGCCTGACTGAGTGAAAGACACTAATGTCTCTCACTTATTGTTTCCTTTTAAAAAACAGAGCACCATAATCTACACAGTACAATCTGTACATGATCCCAGGACCAGTAGGTCATGAATGATGTAGTTTCCATTTCCCAGGTTCAGCAAATGCAGCAACAGATATTATGTTACTGAAAATTGCTGTCTGCGTGTTGGTCTTCTAAAAAAATATGCATTAAACCATTATAGGTGTCATCTTAACCAATAGATCACATAAAATGCTTGAATTAATAAGATATCTAAAATATTATAAAGTTAATTCAGTTAATTATAACCTTTTTTATATATAAACATTTTTAATCGTAATGTATGAAACTCTGAACATTATTAGATTAATTTTGTTAAAATAATTAAGCTAATTAAGTTAATAATTAAGAATATTATCATTAAACACTGCATATTTTGTCTTTGCAGCATGTCACTGTTCAGATTAAGGACTATCCGGTGCCTCAACCTCAAAGAATTTGTGAAAATTCAAATCTGTTTTCTTGCTCTTTTTGCACTTTGGACAAGTACAATCCAAAGGAGTATAATTCTGTTGCAGTCCACATTGCTTCCCATAGGACAAGGGCGGTTGAGTATGGTGGTGAGTGGTTGGTCTTGTTATGTTTTTCAGTTCATTCATAATGGCCAATGAACATCTATTAACATGATGCTTTTAATCTGTTTTAGATTATATCATATATAGCTGCACCCTTGGATGCCGTGGGAGGACTACACATTTTCACTGCTGTCTGTGTACAGCTGTATATGTAAACAAAGGTGATCTGCAAAAGCATCATTGCCGTCACCATTCCATTGTTGCTGAGCCTCCCGCTGGCCACCCAACAGAGCCTCCCGCTGGCCACCCAACAGAGCCTCCTGCCGGCCACCCACCAGTACCTCCCTCTGGACATCCAACAGAGTCTCCCGCTGGCCATCCACCAGGGCAACCTGATCAAGCACTCATACCATGCCAACAAGCTGTCCATAGAAAGCAAGTAACTGTTGAATGTCCTCACTGTAGAATGAGCCTAAATAAGAAGAATCTTAAACAACATGTGGCAAGAAAACATCAGGCTGTTACAGTAATTGTACAGTAAAAGTAATTGTTGTGCAGTGTTTTTGTCTTCACTCTCTGAATGTGTAATTGGATGATGCAAATTATGATGCAATTATACAGAACCTGCATAATATTTAAAATATAACATCGTACAACAGATATTGAATGATTTTAAATTGCAACAAAAATATTTAACTTACCGAAATTTTAAATTAGTTATTTAGTTTTTAATACAGATTAAAAGTATAGATTAAAAAGTATAAAACAGTTTAAGTATAACTATGAACAAGATAGAAAAAAAATTGCACATATGACTCTATACACTCAATGGCCACCTTGCTAGTAGCAGGCTGGACCCCCTTTTACTGTATACAGTGACAAGTCCACATCACAGTTGAATTAAACGTTGAAATCACACAGCACAAGACTTGGCATGAAAAACAACGTATAAACCACAACCTAGGCAGGTAAAAGTAACTCATGTAAAAGATAAAAATATAAAGTGCTTAGAAGTGTAAGGTGTAATGAGTGGTAAACCTTACACTTACGTAAAGTGGTAAGGTAATTAAGCATCAATTTAGAGTAGTCGTGAAGGGGCGTTTTAGTGGCAGCCATTTCGTTTATTGGTTTCCCTGAGCTAGATTAACAGAGAGACAGGGACTTGTTTTGATTGGCTGACGTAAGTGACCACTCCCACCTGAAGCAAGGCTTGTCCTGTGCATTTTATTTCTGGATTTGCAAGAGGTAAGTCGCTACATATATGTAATGCTTTTATTAGTTTGTTGACGCTTTGCTTTTTTAATTATAGGTGATTTATTTTGTGGTCCTCAGTTTTTTAAAACATGTTTTTGTTCGGTGTTAGGCAATAGTGTTTGAGCAGGGTAAGCGTTCGTTTAGGTAGTGTGAAATGCGCGACAGACCTGTTTCTGTGGCAGCCATTTTAGGTATCTTTTACATTTGCGCTTTACATTATCCCCGTTCTTATACGCTTACGTTTTAAAGTGGTATATTTTGGAATGCAGCAGATAAGGATTTGGCAGCAGTAGAACACGTGTAAGTGGTCAAAATTAATCTTGGTTTAGAAGCGCAAAGTATGTTTTAAACGCTGTGTGTCTGTGGCATGTCGTACTTTTGTGTTTTAGCATTTATAATTACGGTAGACGTAATTGCATATGTGTAATGCTATGTTTTTATTCGCTTGTTGACGCTTTGCTCTTTTCCAATTGTAGCTGGTTTATTTTGTGTTAAGGTTTTTTTAAAACATTTTTAGTTTGATGTTAGGCAATAGTGTTTCAGCAGCGTAATCGTTTGTTTCATCGGTGTTAACTGCGTCACAGAAAGCTCTTTCTGTGGCGGCCATTTTAGGTATCTTGTTTTTGATTAGCATGTACATTTGCGCGTTACATTATCCCCGTCCTTACACGGTTATGTTTTGAAGTAATATATTTTGTAATGCAGCAGATAAGGATGTGGCAACAGTAAATCACGTTTAAGTGGTCAAATTAAGTTTGGTTCAGAAGCGCAAAGTATGTTTTAAACGCTGTGTGTCTGTGGCATATCGTACTTTTGTGTTTTAACATTTATAATTATGGTAGACGTAATTACATATGTGTAATGCTGTTTTTATTCGCTTGACGCTTTGCTGTTTTCTCACTGTGGGTGGTTTATTTTGTGTCAAGGTTTTTAAAAACATATATATAATTTATTAAATAAATTTAATAATTAAATGCGCCACAAAGCTGTTTCCGTGTCGGCCATTTTAGATGTCTTGTTTTTGCTGAGCATGCGCACATGTACGGAATACAAATGTATTTTGTATTTTTTTACTCTTTCTCTTTTTGCAGTCTTTAGATCGGTCAGGGTTCATTTCACTGCATGTTGTACTGGTTATATCTATGTATGTGACAAAGAATCTTAATATTGAAATCTTGAGTGGGATCACTATCCGGTAATCAATTTACAATAAAATATACTTTTATTTAGTTCACAACATTAAATTGTCTGAAGGCGCTTCACTCTATCCCCATCTATGTAGCCATATATTGTAAAGTAACATATTTTGCAATTCATCCGATAAGGATTCGGCAGCAGTACATTACGGTTTTACCGTAAGTTGCATGCTAAACTTCCATAGTGTTTACGTCGTAGTTGTAGACTTGTAAAGTAAGGCAATAACTGCTTGGTTACTACTGCAGCAGTTCACGGTAAATACAGACAGAATTAACCGGCAAGGAGCCATGCCTGCGTGTTTAGGAACTGTAACAGTACGAAAACAGATACAGACCGGTGTGAAACAAATGTATGTGAGGCTGCATTACATCGCAGCGATGTTTGTATGGTGCACTTTTGTCATTCCTCTCAGTCGATGTGAATTTACTACGTATATTTTACAGTAAAAATGTAATATGTATTTTACTAGTAACGTAAGCCGTTATGAAAGAAACTTAATGTTAAAGGACTGCTTGGAATGCTACAGTAAAAAATGTTTGCGGTATCCATGTTTCGTATAGTAATGAAATGTATACACATGTCAGTTAAGTCATACATCTTGTCTTTATAGACTTTGAAGAGGTCTGTCGACAGAGGGATCAAAGGTGAATATTTTGAAGCTGCTGTCTACCACCAGTTGTTTCAGAATGACCGTGGAGAAGGTTTCAAGTGTACATGGTGTTTTAAATAAAGACTGACTATTGAGAAATGTTGATGCTATGAAAGTCATCTGTCACTTTTCTCTACAGATTTCTGCTGGAGAAAGACATTTCCAAGGAGAAAGTGATAAACGGTATGCTTTGTGCACTTCGAGAAGTGAGCATTGCCACTACATCAGTTTGCTATAGAAATAGAAGCTTAATATGTTAGTTGTTAAAATCTTATCTATCTGATTTAAGGTAACCCAGGGTTTTGGGTTACAATTTACTACCTGGAAGACTATTCCATATTTCAGCAGTATGCTGTAAATGCATTTGCTGTAGGAAGAGAAGCATAGTATTTTATAGGTGATTGTTATTGCTTAATATGTTATAGTTGGTAATCTTATCTAGGTCTGATTTAAAGGAACCTAGGGTTTTAGTTTGTGCTACAGTAGTACGAAGACTTTTCTGTACTGTAGGTA
Organism: Paramormyrops kingsleyae; assembly: GCF_048594095.1. Taxonomy (NCBI): domain Eukaryota; kingdom Metazoa; phylum Chordata; class Actinopteri; order Osteoglossiformes; family Mormyridae; genus Paramormyrops; species Paramormyrops kingsleyae. Next base: position 44,659,575 of record NC_132798.1, read on the forward strand.
CATGCTGTGTAAAAAAAAAAAAAAAAGTGCTTCCTTAAATTTAATTTAAAATATTAAAATTAAGACTTGTTTATACAACAGCACATTGAATATATAGTGGCAGAGGTGCTTTTTCCTCAATATGGTAAATGGCCATGATATTGATTTTAAGGCATATTTGTGTCTGTGAGATTAGTAATTTGTAGCATTTGTAATAAATCGCATTGTAGTGACAGGAAAAATTGAAATACATGTGAGAAACCCATCCGTTCGTGTTGAGGTGAAGCTTATGTAATATTGTTTTGCAGTGTGACTTCACAGGTAAGTGTGTCATTTTAACAATGAAAGTCATGTTAGAGATTGATTGTAGGATAAGGATTGTAATGCTTCATAAAATGTTTAGTGTGTAAATTGTGGTTTACTGTCCAGACACTTCAATATTGATTTAGCTGCATCACTGATTCTAAGTAGCTGAGATGTGTCAGTGTACATAGTTCTCACAGAAAAACAGCATTGTAATTGCTTTAAGTAATGCATATCAATTAAACTTAGTTTTGTGATAACTGATAATTACTGAGTCACCACACACTGCACAACCATAAAATGTTTTCTACATGTAACCCATATGGAACACTGTTGGAAACTGGCAGAAGAGAAGACGCTATGAAGTTCCATCCAAGGAGGAACAACTTGACAGATGCATCATTCAAGCAGTTCATAAAATGTTTAGTGTGTAAATTGTGGTTTACTGTCCATACACTTCAATATTAATTTAGCTTCATCACTGATTCTTAGTAGCTGAGATGTGTCAGTGTACATAGTTCTCACAGAACAGCATTGTAATTGTTTTAATACATATCAATCAAAATTAGTTTTGTGATATCTGATAATTACTGAGTCACCACACACACTGCACGAGCATAAAATGTCTTCGACATGTAACCTGTATGGAGCACTGTTGGAAACTGGCAGAAGAGAAGACGCTATGACGTTCCATCCAAGGAGGAACAACTTGACAGATGCATCATTCGAGCAGTTGTTTGAGGTGGTACTTTGCTGATGGTAACTCAGTGGTACCTTGCTTGTTGGGGATTTGAACCTGTGATTTTAAATTACAAGTGTACATCCCTAGCTATTAGGACGTATAATTGAGATGTCAGTGCAAAGTAAGGTTGTAAGCAGGTGTGCCTTGTGTTGTCCCCCCCCCCCTTGTTCATTTGCAGATGCCTCGCACCAAGGCGTCCAAGCGTTCAGCAGCAGCGAAGAAGAGGCTGATGGACCGGCGGCGAGCTGCTGATAGTTTTGATGTGGCTATGACCGATGACGGGGTTACGTCTTTTCCCCCCTACCGGAATACCAAAAAGATCACGACTGTGACTTTCCCGACGAGCCACGACCAACAACCTGAGCAGGCCGTACAGCCGCGGCCTGACTCTGTCATGGCTATGACTGACGGGGTTATTTCTTTTCCCCCCTACTGGAATACCAAAAAGATCCAGACTGTGACTTTCCCGACGAGCCATGACCTCCAGGTTCCCACCCTGGGTGCCATTTGTAGGACTGATGACGAGTTGTATATGCCTTCTTTTTATAAAGACAAGGCTTTGACTGACGAGGTTGTGCAGCCACCTCCTAAAAGAAAGGCTGCAGCTATACAACCATCTAAACGACCATCTAAAAAACCATCCATGAGACCATCTAACTCAGCACTTGAAGTGTCAAACTCTGTTCCAAACAATTGTCCAAAGCGTTGTCCGAAGCGTTGTCCGAAGCGTTGCCGTTTGGCAAAAACATTGGCGAACCCCTTGGCAAAACCCTTGGCAAAACCCTTGGCAAAACCCTTGCTAATGTCTGAACAACAAAGTGCCCTGGCTCAACAGCAGCATATGAACCCTGTAACTGTCTGTGCACCTACTCATTTTCCTCAGGCACGTACTGTGAGAGGCTCCTTCCATCAAGGACACCCACGATTTGGAGTCAACAGTAACAAGCAATGTGTTGCTAATAGTTTGATTGCTATAGTGACGTGTAAGGTAAAGAATGTTTTAACCTGGTCAGTCACAGACATTGATCAAGTGCTGCTGAATGGAGATGACCTCTACACCACCATCAGAGATGCTGGGAGAATTGGAGATGCTTCTGGGTATCTGTTTGTGAGAGATCTACCAACTGAGTACACATTGAATGGTGATAAATTTGAAATAAACTACCATGATGACATGTTTGTTGGCTTGTTTGGTGTGAGTGAATATGGAGATATGTGCAACATTCTCATGTCAGCTGATCAAGCGGTAAGAAGAGTATTCTCACTGTATGATGCGTGTCTTTTTACTCTTAAAGTAAATACATGTGCCATCATTAAGCAAGGGTCATGGTATGTGGTGATCGACTCCCATTCCCGACGAGGAGATGGAGCAAGTGACGCATCAGGCAGAAGTATATTGGTGTACCACTCTAACATAGATTCTTTGCTAGACCATGTGAATACCCTAGGACTGTCTTTAGATGCAACAGGGGAACAGTTTGAGATTACAGCTGTGAGTGTGACCAGTCGAAGCAATCTGCAGCAGCATCCAGATGGTAATTCCTCAGTCACCAGTCTCAACCAGCCTACCAGCATGTCAGACCATCCAGACGGTAACTCCTCAGTGACCAGAGTCAAGCAGTTTGCCAACATGTCAGAGAGCCAATATGGTTTGGTAAGGCCAAATGTGACAGACGATGCACAACCTGAGGTTGATATGCATGTGAGCAATGAAGGTGATGTAGTATTCATCAGTGAGCTATGCAATGAGCAGTTTTTGTTCAGTCCTTTGACAACACAGCAGCAAAGAAGCCTTTCCTGTAAGCTTGGTGTGGTGTATATTGATCATGGTCATGTAAACATGGCTGCACAGTTTCCAATGGGTGACCCTTGCAGAACGGTACCTATTACTGGTGATGGTAACTGCTTTTTCAGATCTCTGGCTTTTGCTATTACTGGAAATGAGAAAGAACACAGGAAAATTAGACGTGCTGTTGTTGGTCACATACTAAAAAATCAATCCAGGTATGTTGCTTGTCTTAGGGAAGGTCACTCTTCTGTCACTGAGTATGTCACTGCATCACGGATGAAATATGTTGGTACTTGGGCATCTGAGGTAGAGATTCAAGCTGCCGCTGATCTGCTTGGTGTGCATATTTTCACATTCTCCAATAACAAATGGTTGAAGTACTCCACATGTATTGGTTCTGATCCGAGAGGTATGTACCTGAAACATTGTAATGAGTCACACTATGAGGCTGTAACTTGTGTGAAAGGGCGTGATACTGAGGGTTGTGCCAGACAATGCTCTGAAATTCACAATACAGCATCTGAAATGGCATCAAGTCGACGAAAACTGGAACGAGGCAAAAGACGGTATGAAGAAAGTATGGTGTACAAGGAGGAACAACTTGAGAGAAGCATAAAGCGCTACCATGAGGATGAAGTGTACAGAGAACATGTGAAACAGTCAAGTGTAAGTAAGTACGCAACAGACTTGGGTCACCGCAAACATATACAGCAGTCAAGTGTGAGTAAGTATGCGATAGATAATGAACACAGGCAACGTGTGCAGCAGTCGAGTGTGAGCAAGTATGCGACAGATAATGAACACAGGCAACGTGTGAAGCAGTCGAGTGTGAGCAAGTATGCGACAGATAATGAACACAGGCAACGTGTGAAGCAGTCGAGTGTGAGCAAGTATGCGACAGATAATGAACACAGTCAACGTGTGAAGCAGTCGAGTGTGATTAAGTATGCAACAGACACTGAACACAGGCACCGTGTGAAGCAGTCAAGTATGCAGAAGTATGCAACTGACATTGAACACAGGCAACGTGTAAAAGACTGTATGGTTCGTAAGCATGCCACAAATGAAAGTTACAGAGAAGCTGTGAAGAAACAGAAATTTGAAGCCTACCATTGTAATCCAGTATACCAATCAGCTCAGAAGCAAAGTTGCAGTAATAGATATAAGACAGACAGCTGTTATGCCACTGCAGTGAAAAGCAGAAATACTGGAAAACGGACTAAAGAGAAGGATAACAGAAAAGACATTAAGTATGTGATTGAACAGTTTAGACAGAAAATAACTAAAGGCCCAGAATACATTTGTTCAGTGTGTCATCGATTGCTATTTAAACACCAAGTTCTGATTTGCAAGAAAGATGAGTACTTCAAAAAATCACAGGCAATTGCGTTAGTGGCATCACAGTGTATAACTGAGACATACTTGCATAAATGTGTAGATATGTGTTCTGATGATTGTAGCAGTGTTATTGGCTCTAGAGGTTCCTTGTGGATCTGCCACACGTGTCACAGAAAGATTCTTGATGGGAAACTGCCAGCAGAGAGTGTTGCAAACAATCTAGCTTTAGACCCAGTCCCTGTAGAGTTACAGCGTCTAAATTCACTGGAACAACATCTGATTGCTATGCATATTCCTTTCATGAGAATTGTGTCTTTGCCAAAAGGTGGACAAAATGGTGTTCATGGTCCTGTGACTTGTGTCCCATCTAGTGTTCCAAATGTAGCTGAAGTTTTACCAAGAGTCAACAATGATGACCTTATGATTCGTGTAAAGTTGAAGCGGAAGTTAACTTACAAAGGGCATTACAAATATGAATTTGTGCATCTAGAAAAAATAAAGAAGGCTTTGGTGTATCTTACAGAAAATAACCAATTTTACAGCAATGTGCAGTTTAACAATGACTGGATCAATCCCCTGCAGAAAACTAAAGAAATACTTGGTGATGTAAGTGACATACATGCAAATGAAGACTGTAATGAAAATAACATGGAGGATGAGGAAATGGATGAAACTATGCATGATAGACAACAACATGGCATGTATATGGATACGTGTCTTCAACCTGTAGACATAGCACAAGAGATCTTGGATCAGCACTTTGATGGAATCATGTCTATGGCACCTGCAGAAGGAAACAATCCAGTGAGGCTTCTAACTGATGAGTCAAATGAAGCTAAATGTTTTCCAGTCCTTTTCCCAAAAGGAACAGGTACTTTTCATGAGAGAAGGAAGGAAAAACTGACACTGTGTAGGTATTTAAATACAAGAATTCTTAATGCAGATGGACGTTTTGGAAAAAACTTAGACTATATATTTTATGGGCAGTATTTGTCTGAGCTTCAGCAGGTTGTGTCAAATGTGTCAATTGCTGTGAGAAAAGGCTATGATGCACGGGATAAGTGTCCTGTCACATCAGAAACTTTGACAAATAAGGAGGCTCTACAAAAGATGTTCAATTTTGATGAAGGTTATAAATTTCTAAGACCAATCAGAGGCACCCCTGTTTTTTGGCAAAGTGTTCAGAAAGATTTGTTTGCGATGGTAAGACAGCTTGGTATTCCCACATGGTTTTGCTCCTTTTCTTCTGCTGATTTACGTTGGACAGAAATGATAACAGCAATCTTCAAACAAGATGGCATAGATGCATCAAGTGCTGAGCTCGACTGGTCAGAAAGGTGTGCACTGTTGAAAAACAATCCTGTGACAGCTGCCAGAATGTTTGACTATCGATTCCACTGCTTCCTGAAAGATGTCATCATGTCAGAAGCACAACCCATTGGCAAAATAGTTGACTATTTCTACAGAATAGAATTTCAGCAACGGGGATCACCTCACACTCACTGTTTGTTTTGGGTGGAAGATGCACCTAAGGTTGGCAAAGATGATGAAGATGAAGTATCAGCTTTCATTGATCACTATGTGACATGTGAAATGCCAGAGGGTAATGATGAAATGCATGAAATTGTATGTAGTGTACAGCAACATAGTAAGAGGCACTCAAAAACATGCAAGAAAAAAGGGAAAACTTGTAGATTCAATTTCCCACGTCCTCCAAGCAACAGAACATTTGTGTCATCATGCAAACTTGGAGATGGTGAGACAGACGGACAGCCCCTGAAAAAAGAAGTAGCAGATGCTATAATGAAAAAAGTGAAGGATGCTGTACTAAACCCTGAGGCCAACTATGACTCTGTTGATTCCTTATTTAGTACAATTGGTATCAGTCAGGAAATATTTGAAGCTGCGTACTCAAGAATCACAAAGAAAACTACCATTGTTCTTAAGAGGAGACCATGTGAAGTGTGGGTGAACCAATATAACAGAGACCTTTTACGCTGTTGGAATGCAAATATGGACATTCAGTTTGTGGTTGATGCATATTCATGTATTGTGTACATCATTTCCTACATTTCCAAAGCTGAGAGAGAGATGGGACTGCTACTGGCTAATGCTCAGAAAGAGGCCACCCAGCAAGGTAACCTTGATGCAAAAGAAGCTCTTCGGCAACTTGGCAGCGTTTTCCTACACAATCGTGAAGTTTCAGCTCAGGAAAGTGTTTATCGTCTGACTAACATGAGGTTGAAAGAGGGATCACGAAAGGTGCAGTTTATCCCAACCGGAGAAAATGTGGTAAAAATGAGCCTTCCATTGAACATCATACGGAAGAAAGCTGAGTGTGAGAATGAGGATGAACAAGGAATTTGGATGAACAGTATCACTGATAGATATAAAGCCAGACCAGAAACAGAAGCGTTTGCAGGAATGTGCCTGGCGACATTTGCATCTGAGTACAGAATACTATCTAAGTCTCAAAGCTCATGCCCTGGAAGTGTGCAGTTGGACAGAAAATTAGGATTTGTGAAAAAAAGGACACGCACAGATGGAGCTGTTGTTCGGTATGCTCGCTTTTCACCCACAAAGGACCCAGAAAAATATTACCACAGCATTTTGCAACTTTTTCTGCCACATTATTTCGATGCACAGTTAAAACCTTCTACTTTTGGCAGTTACCAGGAATTCTATGAGACTGGTTGTGTCAAGTTTGTTGATGATGAATTGCATTCAGTGAAACTGGTTGTGGAGTCAAACATGTCAAGTTTTGAAAAGGAATCACGTGCAATAGACAAAGCTCAGGAAGACCTACAGCTGCATGGTGCAATGGAAGATGCTTGGGCAGAGATTTGTCCAGAGACTGAACGTGAACGGTTAGAGTGTCTTGCCAGCAAATGCAACATTACACCAGAAATGAGAGAAAAACGTGATGAGATACCAGATTTGTTACCAAGACTGAGTCGCTATATGTTACATGACAATCCTTGTGGTATGTCCAGGCAGGAAGCGTTGGCTTTGCTTCGCTCACTGAATAACAAGCAATCTGAGATTTTTTACAAAATACGAAACTGGTGTTTACTGAAGGCGCGTGGTGAAAACCCAGAACCATTTCATGTATTCATATCTGGACCTGGAGGTGTGGGCAAGTCAGTCTTGATCAAAGCAATACAGTATGAGGCAGCTCGTGTCTTGCGTCAGTTGTCACATAATCCAGATGAGACACATGTGTTACTGACTGCTCCAACTGGAGTTAGTGCTTACAACATAAAAGCTGCAACAATACACACCTGTTTCCATATTGCAACAGATGTAAAGTTGCCATATGAACCACTTGGAGATGAAAAAATAAATTCATTGAGAGCTGAACTGGGAAACCTGCAGATATTGATTATAGATGAAATTTCAATGGTTGATCACAAGCTGCTTGCGTATATTCATGGCAGATTAAGACAAATCAAACAAATTGGAGATTATTCTGCTTTTGGAAATGTTTCAATCATTGCTGTTGGAGATTTCTACCAACTTTGTCCTGTGAAAGGGAAAGCTTTGTATACTGAGGGTAAAGGTGTGAATCTATGGCAGAATCATTTTGCTATGGTGGAGCTCACTGAAATTATGAGACAGAAAGATATGGAGTTTGCACAGTTGCTGAATCGACTAAGGAAACGCAAAAGGGGTGATGCAATGCTGGAGGAAGACATTGCTATGCTGAAACTACGTGTGACAGGCGAAGGACAAGACAGTACTGGTCTTCATATTTATGCAACCAATGATGAAGTTGATCAGCATAACTACCATATGCTGCGGAAGATCTGCTCAGACCATGTCATCATTCATGCTCAGGATTTTGAAAGGGTTGCTGCAACTGGCAGACTGGAAAGGAAACATGGACATCATGCCAATGTTCAGAAGACATGTCTCCCAGAATCACTACATGTAGGTGTCAATGCACGAGTAATGCTGCTGAAAAACATTGATGTTTCAGATGGCCTGGTAAATGGTGCATTTGGTACAGTCAGTGACATCTGCTTTGATACTGATGAGGATTTTCCATCAGAGATATACATCACATTTGACAATAAAGCAGCTGGAAAGTCACTCAGGGGAAAGAAGCCATGCCTCAAAGTAGGGTTGGACAAAGCTACACAAATCAAACCAGAGGAGGAGAGAGTGACAAACAGTGGTGGAACACGACGGCAGTTTCCACTGAAATTAGCTTGGGCTTGTACAGTACACAAGGTACAAGGTCTGACAGTGGATAAGGCTGTTGTATCACTAAAGAAGATATTTGCAGCTGGACAAGCGTATGTAGCATTAAGCCGTGTGACTTCTCTGGAAGGCCTCATAATAGAAGACTTTAAGGAGACTGCTATATATGCAAAACAAGACATTGAGACTGCAATGCAAAGCATGCCTGCGTTTATTGATCCTGTCATGGAAGTGCCATCATCATGCAAAATTCTCCTACATAATGTTGAAGGACTTACCTGTCACCTGGATGACCTAAAGCAAGACAGAAGGTATATGGAAGCTGATATCATCTGCTTGACAGAGACATGGTTAAATTTGGAGGAAGACACAGAAGATGTACAGCTGCCTGGATTTTCATACCATGGGAAGCCCAGACATCAGGCATATGATGGTAGTGATGCTATCTTTGCTGAACTGAAGAAGCAACAACATGGTGGTGTGGGTTTGTATTATAAAGAACATACCAACTGTACTGTGACTGATGTGCAGTGTGTCAACATTGAGTGTGTGCAGTTCAGTGTGGGCCTACTAAGAACAACAGTCTTGGTACTATACAGACCACCCTCATATAATCTGACAATCTTTCAGAAGAACCTGATGCAGTTGATCACTCGGTTGGACAGTGTGGAAGGTGGAAAAATCATCATGGGCGACTTCAATGAAAATCTTTTGCAAGTGAGTACAATTGCTAATTTTATGGAAGAACAGGGGTATGCTCAACTTGTGAAAGAAGCAACCACTGGGAAAGGCACTTTGATTGATCATGTGTATGTGAAAGACATTGTGACTAACAGCATCTTTGTTTCAGTAATGCCAACATATTTCAGCCATCATGAATGTGTAGTGCTACATTATCTATAAGAAACTGTATAAATAAACAAAAAAAATTGTCATGCAGTGAATCATTTGGCAGCAAGTACAATTGCTAATTTTATGGAAAAACATGGGTATGCTCAACTTGTGAAAGAAGCAACTACTGAGAAAGGCACTTTGATTGATCATGTGTATGTGAAAGACATTTTGACTAACAGAATTTTTGTTTCAGCAATGCCGATGTATTTCAGCCATCATGAATGTGTGGTGCTACATTATCTAGCCATCAGTAGCTACCACTGGGGTTGCCAGTAGGCTGTGGGCGGCTAAGACTGGGGTTGGCCTTCAGAACGCTGCAACTGGGTCTCAGAGGTTAGCAGTGGAGCTGGTGTTTCAGGGCTTGGCATTTAGCCTGAGGCTGATGTTGGGCTTTGGGGGTTGGGGTCGACCTTGAGGTGCCTGTTGCTAGGCCTGCACCTGGTACCATGCTTTAGGTGGCTGCAGCTGGGCTTCAGTGAGCTGGTACTAGGGCTGAGGCAGGGGGGACTAAAGCTGGACATGGCGGCCTGTTGCTGGGGAGTAGTATGAGGTGGGCTGATTGGGTTACCACTAGGCATAGGACTAAGGTTACGGGAGGGTCACTAGCGCTAGGCATAAGGGGGCTAGGATGGGGCACCTGGCACTA